>NC_091963.1:16870942-17170942 GCF_031021105.1 Erythrolamprus reginae | reverse complement strand
AATTCTGGGACATGCAATTTCAGCTGCTAAAGTTGAGTTCTTTGGAGTCAAATGCCTATTATAGTTTTTTTTTAAAAAAACAACACATACAAATATAGTGATACCTTGTCTTACAAACTTAATTGGTTCCGGGATGAGGTTCTTAAGGTGAAACATTTGTAAGACGAAACAATGTTTCCCATAGCAATCAATGGAAAAGTTATTAATGCGTGCAAGCCCAAAATTCACCCCTTTTGCCTCGAAACCCCACCTGTGGACCTCTGTGTTTTTGCGATGCTGCGATTTCATTGAGGTTCCCCTCGCTGAGAAACCCCACCTCCGGACTTTTGTTGCTAGTGAAGCGCCCATTTTTGCACCTGCTGGGATTCCCCTGCAGCATCACAAAAACACGGAAGTCCGGAGGTGGGGTTTCCCATGGAGGGGAGCCTCAGGGGAATCCCAGCAGTGCAAAAATGGGTGCTTCACTGGCAACGGAAGTCCCGAGGTGGGGCATCCCAGCGGCGGCGGCGGGTTTGTAAGGTGAAAATAGTTTGTAAGAAGAGGCAAAAAAATCTTAAACCCCGGGTTTGTATCTTGAAAAGTTTGTAAGACGAGGCGTTTGTAAGATGAGGTATCACTGTATTCTCATCCCAACCAGTTAACAATGTAATTTCAGCATAGCTTTCTTCTTCCTATCTATTCTTTCTCCATCAAGATTTTTAAAATTGTACACCTGAGGCAGGAATTGCCTCACTACCATTGTTTGGAAATGTGTTCGGAACAATTTTGACTCAATTGCCTATGTTCATAGAAATATTAAAAATGAAGATTCACCTTAAGGATCAAGTTCAAGAACCAGTGATAACGATCTCTTACAGCAAAATAGCAACAATATGATGGCACTTTAAGCATTAACAAATTGTTATGACTTGAACAGATGACAGCTCCATCATGAAACTGAAGAATATCCACACCCGTTTGCCATTTGTTGAATTTATAAACCTATTATCGGTGAATAGTGGTAAGAATGCTATAGCTATTTACAGTTGCTGGTCTGATTCAACATACACAAATACAACAGGGACAGCATACAAGATAAAGTAAAAAAAAGTTAAATCACTAATAGAAACAAGGAAAATTACATAAATCTGGTAATACAGCAGGAAGAAATCATAACTGTCTGTGAGCTGCCTTGGCTTTCGATTAGTCTCCCAATGCAATTTACAGTGTAAAGCCATACACGGCTTAGGATCAGATTAGCTATGGGACCGTCTCTTGCCTCATATATCCCAGCAGCAGGTCAGGGCCCACAGAGTTGGTCTTCTCCGGGTCCTATCAGCCAAGTAATGCCAGCTGGTGGGACCTAGGGGAAGAGCCTTCTCTGTGATGGTCCCAGCCCTTTGGAATAAATTTCCTCCAGAGATCCAAACTGCCCCCACTCTCCCAGCCTTTCGGAAGATACTGAAGAAACATGTTGGCTGGCAGGCTTGGGGCTATCAAACATAGATTTTCTGCTCAGCCCATGCTATGACTGAGATATGGATGAATGGTTTTTAAGACATGGGTTTTTAGAGTTGTTTAATTTGTATTTTAGTGTTTTAATTGGTTTTAGGTTTTGAATTAGTCTAGTTTTAGCTTTGATTTCTAATGTAGTATGTCTATATATTTGTTCTTACGTCGTACACCTCCCTGGTTTTCCAGAGAAGGGCAGCTTAGAAATCTAAATAAATAAATAAATAAATAAATAAATAAATAAATAAATAAATAAATAAATAAATAAATAAATAAATAAATAAATAAATAAATAAATAAATAAATAAATAAATAAATAAATAAATAAATAAATAAATAAATAAATAAATAAATAAATAAATAAATAAATAAACAAACAAACAAACAAACAAACAAACAAACAAAGAAAGAAAGAGAAAGAAAGAGAGAAAGAGAGAAAGAAAGAAAGAAAGAAAGAAAGAAAGAAAGAAAGAAAGAAAGAAAGAAAGAAGGGAGAAACCGCTTTGCATTATATAGGATTTTACCTCTGGGCTTTGAAAAAAAAAATATTCACTTATTAGTGAATTAATTAAACTTATTAAATATATTCACATATTAGTAGCAGGGGTAGGTTCCTCCCGATTCGGACCAGATTGCGTGAACTGTTAGCGACCTGCTGGTGACATGAAGATAGTATCAAAGATGCAGTTTTATCTGTTCTGGTTTTTGTACACCACCATTTTTTGGGGGAAGGGACCAGAAATTTTCAGCAATTTTTTTTTTGGGGGGGGCAGCGGCTTCTCCTTGTCTTCTGCCTTGAAAAAAGCCTTTCCACCCACACCTGGGTTAATCCCGACCTTTAGTGCTTCACCTGAAGCACAGCTATGTTTCGGATTGAAACCACCTTCTGAGAACGTACGGAAGTGAATTCATATGAAGGGACACAGGAGTGCAAAACATCACAATGAAAACCAGTGGTGAAGGTGGGTGGAACCCAACCTTGATTAGTACACATATATGTGCCTAGGGGAAGAGCCTTCCCTGTGGGGGCCCCGGCCCTCTGGAATCAGCTCCCCCCGGATATTCGCACTGCCCTACCCTCCTTGCCTTCCGTAAGAGTCTTAAGACCTGCCCTATGTCACCAGGCTTGGGGCACTTAGGTCTCAACCACCTGGCCAATGAAATGGGATATATGTTATATAACTGAACTAGCATGATTGTTTTTAAACATTAGACTTTTAAACTGTAGTTTTAAATTTAATTAGATTTGCCTTTGTGTTGTATTGTTATATTATATGCTGTGAGCTGCCCTGAGTCCATGGAGAAGGGTGGCTCACAAATAGATAGATAGATAGATAGATAGATAGATAGATAGATAGATAGATAGATAGATAGATAGAAAGAAAGATAGATAGATAGATAGATAGATAGATAGATAGATAGATGATAGATAGATAGATAGATAGATAGATAGAAAGAAAGATAGATAGATAGATAGATAGATGATAGATAGATAGATAGATAGATAGATAGATAGATAGATAGATAGAAAGAAAGAAAGATAGATAGATAGATAGATAGATAGAAAGAAAGATAGATAGATAGAAAGAAAGAAAGATAGATAGATAGATAGATAGATAGATAGATAGATAGATAGATGATAGATAGATAGATAGATAGATGATAGATAGATAGATAGATAGATAGATAGATAGATAGATAGATAGATAGATAGATAGATAGTTAGATAGATAGATAAATAAATATTGGGAGACACATCTTGGGGTGTGTCTCAGTGAAGGGATGCACAAATTATTACTACCACACTGTGGGCATGGCTTATTTGGTGAGTATGGCTTGCCAGCCATATGACCAGGCAGGATTGGCTTGATGATCATGTGACTGGGGGGTGGTGGCTTAAAGGTCATGTGACTGGCTTAAAGATGTGTGGACTTCAACTCCCAAAAACTATGTTAGCTAGAGAATTCTGTGAATAGTAATCCACTATTTTAAAATCGCCCAATTTGAAAAGCACTGGGCTACACTGCTATTTACTGAAAGACATAAAAGACAAAAGAAAATTAAAGGCACGAAAGTAGATGAAACAAGCAAACCTTGGGATAAATGGTACACCTGGATTGAGAACAGAATAATTCAAAGAGATGATGAGAGACTAAAACATACCTAGATAACAACAGATGAAGTACATAAATACTAACGTTTAATAAGATAAACTCATTTCACTTTTTCATTGATGAAAATAACTAATCAAATGTGAAACTTGCATACTGATTCAGAAATGGGTTATGATCTGTATGTGTATATATTTTCTCTTTTTATTGTACAGTGGTCCCTCGATTTTCGCGGGTTCAAACTTCGCGAAACAGCTATACCATGGTTTTTCAAAAATATTAATTAAAAAATACTTTGCGGTTTTCCCCCCTATACCACGGTTTTTCCCGCCCGATGAAGTCATACGTCATAGCCAAACTTTCGGCCGCCTTTAATAAATATTTTTTTAATAAATTTTAATAAATAAACATGGTGAGTAATAATCTAAATGGTTGCTAAGGGAATGGGAAATTGTAATTTAGGGGTTTAAAGTGTTAAGGGAAGGCTTGTGATACTGTTCATAGCCAAAAATAGTGTATTTACTTCCGCATCTCTACTTCGTGGAAATTCAACTTTCGCGGGCGGTCTTGGAACGCATCCCCCACGAAAATCGAGGGAACACTGTATTTAAAAACCTAAATTAAGTTTTTTTTTTTTTTTAAAAAAGACAATTTCAGAAGTATAATTGGTTCTTCCTCTTCGCCCCCCCCCCTAGAAAAAAATTTCATCCAGATGCAATTGATATAAATTTGTCCTGGACCCCAGCAAATTTTACTATATGGTTGCTTTTTAAAATAAGAACTAAAATGAAAATGCAAGACCAGACCATATTTAATATCCCTAACTTGTAACTTTTTTCTTTGAACAAACTAAAACGGGTAGGCTTTTGGAAAATTTCAAATGACATAAGTGCTATTCTACTCCCATGCTCAAGTTTTTCTATGCGCCAGCCAAAACTATGACAATTCATGACTGTTTTCCCCTTAATTAGGTGCCAAAATCTTTGTGAAGGAAGATCCTAGTGTACTGCTATCTGTTTGCCAGTTGATAAAGTCATTTAAGGGAACATCTTATCAAGCTTATCAAGCTGCTCAGGAAATTAAAAAAAATAATAATAATTTTTCCCCCAAAAATCTGGGACATCCCACTCAACTTGGCAAACCTGCTAAGTGAGCCTGTACATGTTAAAGAAACAACTAATTTTTCCCCTCCTGTTTATACCTTCTTAGGAAACATCTGTTACTTCCCTGTTCTTGTTCTCTTCGTATTTATTTAGGCTGTTCGGAGCAAGTGGAAGGCTGAGACAAGTTCCTATTCTTTACAAGCTGGCTAATTTCAGGTTTGGGTGAGGTCAGCAAGGCAAAAGAGAAGCCAACTGCAGTGCAGAAAAACGTCAACATCCCACATATTATTTATCCCCTCGGGAGAGCTGAACTCCTAACTATTTGCACAGCTCAAACAAAGGTTATTTTTAATACTCCAGCAATGGAGCAAAGCCATCCCGCGGAGAGACATATACAAAAATATTGATTTTATTAAGTGATTAGTTTCAACAAAATAAACAACATGTCTTCTTTTAAAATAAAAAGAAAAAGAAAGAGAGAGGGAGAAGAAGTGCAGGACAAGGAAGGAAAGATTAGGAGGCACCGATTCATCTATTTTCCCAGTTTGAGTTTAACTGCTGCATTTTGCTCCATGTAGGTCCGACCTTGAAGACAATTTGGAAACTGTGGATCATTGGTGACTGACATTAGACCATTCAGCAGAAAACTCCTTGTTCAAGAAAGCTGCCTTAACCACCATTATGTCCATGTTAAGGTACTGTTGATTGCCTAGAATTTATTTATTTATTTATTCATTTTTTAAAATGTCATCCTTCTCCTTAGACTCAGGATGGCTTACAACATGTTAGCAATAGCACTTTTTAACAGAGCCAGCATATTGCCCCCACAATCCGGGTCCTCATTTTACCCACCTCGGAAGGATGAAAGGCTGAGTCAACCTTGAGCCGGTGATGAGATTTGAACTGCTGACCTACAGATCTACAGTCAGCTTTAGTGGCCTGCAGTCCTGCACACTCCCTGCTGCGCCACCTCAGCACAGTACACAATACACTGTGTCCTCAAAGCTTGTTACCTTTGGAACCATCTTAACCAGGTGGCATCCCCCTGTAGAGTAGGTCCACTCTGCAGGACCTAATAAGGAAAAAATACTCCAGATGTCTATCCAAAAGAGATCAGGAACACATTCTCAGGAGCACTCTGTGGGAAGTCAGGTCCTACTCCTCTCTAAGAAAATAATAATAATGAAATATTTTTTATATAATGAAACTTCAAATCTCCACCACTAAATGCTCCATCTTACACATTGGTAAAAAGAATAAAAATACTAAATATAAACTTGGAGGAATTGAACTTATTGATGACCCTCACTCTGTCAAAGACGTTGGAGTATTCTTATCCAATGAGGTGTGTGCAAGTCCCAGAGCCCACTGCAACAACAATGCCAAAAAGGCTTTAAGAGTTGTTAATCTAATCCTTTGCAGCTTCTTCTCTGGTAATATTGAACTGCTAATCAGAGCTTACAAAACATTTGTCAGACCAATCCTAGAATACCGTTCACCCGTATGGAACCCACATTGCATATCTGATATCAACACAACTGAGAGTCCAGAAATATTTCACAAGAAGAGTCCTTCACTCCTCTTCTCACAACAAAATACCTTACTTCTCCAGACTTGAAATTCTTCAATTAAACAACTTACAACTGTGTCGTCTCCATTACGACTGAACTATAGTTCATAAAATCATATACTAAAATGTCCTACTGTTAGCGACTACTTAACCTTTTACCACAACAACACATGAGCCCAAAATAGATTTAAAGTAAATGTCAACCGATCCAGATTAGACTGCAAAAAATATGACTGCAGCAATAGAGTTATCAATGCCTGGAATGCACTGCCTGACTCTGTGGTTTCTACTCCTAACCCCAAAACCTTTAACGTTAGGTTTAAAATTGACCTACCCTTCTCTTCTAAGAGGTCTGTAAGCGTTGTGCATATTTAGTAAGTCACTGGACTTAATAAATTTATATGTCGCATAAAAATAGATGGATGGATGGACAGACAAATTACTTTCCAGTTGTTTGGGGGCCTGCAATTTCCTGAATTCACAAGTAATCTCATCCCATATGAAGCTATTGCTGAGTAACCCAGCCAGATGTCTTCACTTAGCTATTCATAAACTGTGGAATGTATTCCCAAAGGAACCAGCCACTGTTTCTGCCTTCAGAAAGGAATCTAGGCTTTCTTCTTTGGCCAAGGCTTTTGAATTATCTTAATAATAGTTTGAAGAATTTCACTGGTTGTAACTTTCTTTCTTTCTTTCTTTCTCTTTCTTTCTTTTCCTTCATTTCCTTTCCTTATTCATCCCTCTCTTCCTTCCTCTTCCTTCCTTTCTTTCTTTCCTTCTTTCTTTCTTTCTCTTTCTTTCTTTTCCTTCCCTTCCTTATTCATCCCTCTCTTCCTTCCTCTTTCTTTCTTTCTTTTCTTTCTTTCTTTTCTTTCTTTCTTTCTTTCTTTCTTTCCTTCCTTCTTTCTTTCCCTTCCCTTCCCTTCCCTTCCCTTCCTTTCCTTTCCTTTCCTTTCCTTCTTCATACCCCTCTTCCTTCCAGATGCCTTAAGTGCTCCATGTGTAGAAAGGCATGATATACATTGAATTGATAAATAAGTACTGAGACATACATCTCCCTAAGTTCAAGGTAGCATTCATGCACATAAAATTGTAATGTTAGGCTTTGTTTCCATTTATTTATGACATTTATTTCCTGTCTTTCCTCCAAGGACCTCAGGTCAGCATATTTGCCCACACCCCCACACATATTTTTACACATATAACAAACTATAAAAAGGCTTAGGGTGTGAGAAAGTGACAAGCCCAAGATCAACCAGTGAGATTTACGCCTGAATGGAGATTAGAATCGGGCTGTCCCCAGTCTAAGAAAGTTAAGTGAGAATCAAAAGGGACTAGGAGCAACTTTCAAAGTAATAAAACAATAGATAGACAAATAAGCAGACCCACAGAGGTTATGACAACAGCTTTTCTGGTATCGTCTTACTATGCAGATGAGATACCTATAGTCCTAAAATAATGTAGAGCATCAGCTTGGGGAAGATGACTTAATGGATTTAAATATATATAAGTAGGACAAACTCTTTCCAAGATAAATGTTCAGATAACTGTGAGCTTAGAAAGAAAAACACAGACGCAGGACTAAGTTTAAAGGAGAAACTTAGGAATGTCTGGTAGTCTGCCACAAAAGACAACAAGTACATCCACAACTATGATTTAAAAATAAGTTCAATTTGACTCCAGCATTAAGATCCAGAATGAGAAAGCTCAACGTAACATTGAAAGTTGAAAATGCTTCCTGAAACTGCATCTATTACTCAGCATGTAATCTATTACTCAGCATGTAATCTATTTGCACAGAGGATAAAGAGGTTTTGGGAACCAACAAAGTATTTGCCCATTAGTTCTGCAAGGAATGCCCTATAGGTAGACGTCAAAAGAGTCAAAGTAAAATAGAGTGGCTTTCTCCCAGCAATGTAGAGGCTGCTTAAATAGCCAGCAATAGAGATGCCTGCATTCTTGATTTAGGGCTGACAATTTTGGTTGAGGATGTGGTTTATTTTTTAACAACTCTCCTGCTCTTCTTATCTCAACAACAGTTTATTCTGCAGACATAGGGTATGTTTATCTTTTCAGTAAAGCAGCTCAAAGATGTCAAGGATGAGAAACACTGGATTAAAGGAAATTCTCTCTCCAGCCAAGTTCAGTTCCTATGGTCACCGGGACATGTCTGTGTATTATTTTGGCTATAGGGTGGACATTGTTGGCCATTTCTCCAGGCATGACTCCCTGCATTTTCATTTTAAACCAGACATATCCAATCTTGGCAACTTTAAAATGTGTAGACATCAACTCCCAGAATTTCCCAGTCAATAGGGCTGGCTGTGCGATACTTTTGTTGCTGTTGTTGTTGTTAGTTGCTATGTGATGTCCAACTCAACATGACCCATGGACAATGTTCCCCACGGAGAACTCCTGTTCTCTACCACCCTTTGGAGTCTATTTAAAATTATGCCTACTGCTTCAGTGACTCTATCCTGCCTCTGACCTCCCCTTCTTCTTTTGCCCTCAATGTTTCCCAGTATTAGGCTCTTCTCCAGTGAGTCCTTCCTTCTCATTAGGTGGACAAAGTATTTGAGTTTCACCTTCAGGATCTGACCTTCTAAAGAGCAGTCAGAGTTGGTCTCTTCTGGGATTGACTGGTTTGATCGCCTTGCAGTCCAAGGGACTCGCAGGAGTCTTCTCCAGCATCATATTTCAAAGGCCTCAATTTTTTGTCACTCAGCCCTTCTTACTTTCACAGCCATACATTGCAACCCACCAATAGCCTTGACAATACACACTTTTTTTGGCAGGGTGATGTGTCTACTAGGAATTGAAATAAACCTTAAAGTTGCAAAGTTGCCTCTCTCAGGTCTAGTCTATCAAAAAGCAAAGCCAGTTTAACCCTGCTGGGATCCAGCTAGATCAGTGATTTTCAACCTGTGGATTGGGACCCCTTTGTGGGTCAAACAACCGTTTCACAGGGGTCGCCTAAGACCATGGGAAAAGACAAATTTCCCATGATGTTAGGAACTAAATCTTCTATTCTGGCTCCTTGGAACATATTTTTACAAACTGACCGATCAGGCGTTTAAAGTAGGGGTGTCCCTCTGACCTTCCTGCCAACCAGCTTAAAGCTCTGCTGGGGGAATTGGCACTAGACTTATGGTTGGGGGTCACCACAACATGAGGAATTATATTAAGGGGTAGCGGCACGAGAAAGGTTGAAAACCACTGAATGAGATGCTGTTACCTATGATGATAAAAACTGACTACATGAAATAATTAAATAATTGGCAAATATATAAATTCTTGATTCGCTATGAAACAGAAGTGGAAATTGTAAAAAATATATATATGATAAGCTGGGGAATGAATTTTGGTTACACAATTGAATTAGAAAAATGGGAAAAATTATGGACCAATAATTGGCAGATGACAAAATTGATTGCATTCAAGGAAAACCAACAAAAAATGTTTTACAGGTGGCATCTACCACTGGAAAGACTCTCAAAAATGTTCCCAAAAACTTCCCCATTATGCTGGAAGTGTAAAAAAGAAAGAGGCACGTTCTATCATCAATGGTGGACATGTGTACAAGCAAAAAATTATTGGAATAAAATAACAGATTGGCTAAAAGAAATAACAAAGGAAGAATTTGAAAAAAGACCAGAATTATATTTATTGGGTATTTTTAATAAAAAAAATGAAAAAAGAGGTAAGATATTTAGCTATACACATATTAACAGCTGCTAGGGTAGCATATGCCCAGAAATGAAAAACAGACAAAACACCAGAAGAAAATATAGTAATTAAAAAAATATTGGACTGTGCGGAGATGGACAGGATGTCCAAAAAATTAGAGGGAAAAGAAGATTCAGATTATTATAAAATATGGGGGAAGTTCTACGATTGGCTAAAGGAAAGAACAACGGAGAAACAATTAAAATTCAAGCAAAGCAACATGTCATATAAAAGAATTAATACTAAGTGAAAAAGGGAAATTCTCTGATCGAACATTCAAAAAAGAAGTGGGGAAACTTTCGTTTCCCAAATGTTGTATGTATATGTTTTGTTTATGTCTTTTCTGTTATATTTGAAATAAAAAATTAAAAAAAGAAATAATTAAATAATTGGCAGCCCAATAGAATTCCATAGAGGGCATCGAGGAGAGGAATATAAGCAGCATTAACTCACCTCTCTCACAAATTATTTCTTGCCCTTTCTTTCAGCGAGAGCATGAACCAGCTCACCTGCTTTTTTCCCCTTTAAATTTCATTAGTGGTTTATTGGCTGCCACTGAAGTGTCATTTCCCCCAAACATAAATAGAATAAGTAAATATAACAAATAGATCCAGAATGGACATTTCAGGCTAGCAAGGATATCTATCACTCTAGGCCATGGGCTTATTTCAACTTTGACCCAAAGTTCTGAAAGCTCTACACCAGATGTTGAGCTTACAGTTTAACTCCAGACTTCACTAAACCTGTCTAGCAGGTGAGCACCACACAACACATATCCGGGAATGACATCACCCACTATAGTCTGTCTGTTCCCATTCATTGCCCTCATTACTCATTTCGTGTTAACTTACTGTATGACTTGGACAAAGAGAATTTCAGTTGACAAAGAGGCTGTTTTGTTGAGGAAGGTTAACCCGGCCCAAAGTGTCTCCTTGTCTCTTATCTTACAGGAAATGTCTCACGGAGTAACAGAGGTAACAAGTGCATAAACTTTATACCAGACGTAATTATAAGTCACATTTGGATTTGATTGAAGAAGGCAGACTTTATTTTTAAAATTTATCCGAGACCTCCAGTATTCTTTGGCAGCATAATCAATGCCTTAGAGCATTTATTCCTCTGCTTGACTATCTATATCTCTTGTCATATAGATCAGTCCCTGAATAAAATATCAATGTCCCTTCCATGCAGATCTAGATACTTCCTTTGTCCTATGGTGTATTTTTGCCTGCCCCAAACTTGCAATTGAGAAGACTTGCAATTGAGTTTCCATAGCAAGGTAAAAAGTTCATCAAAATGAGAAGATTGCATTGCAAAATCAGGATAGCTGTACTGCTCATAATGTACTTGGATGAGACACAGGACAGGTAATTCTCAACAGTTTGATTAGTGACTATTTGAAGGTTCAACAGCACTGAAAAAAAACATTTTTCACACCTACAACCATTACAGCATCACCATGGTCACAGGATAAAAATTCAGGCGCTTGATAACTGACTCATATTTGCATTGTCCTGGGGTCATGCAATCATGTATTGTGACCTTCTAACAAGAAAAGTCAGTAGGGAAGCCAGATTCACTTAACAACTGTGCTACTAACTTAACAACTGTAGTGATTCACTCTGCGGCAGTGGCAAGGAAGGTTGAAAAATAGAGCAAAACTCACTTAACAACTGTATCCCTTAGCAGCAAAGATTTGGGGCTCAATTGTAGTCAAAAGATGAGGACTACCTGTATAAAAGTGTGAAGTTTGGATTTGTTTGTTTGTTTGTTTGTTTGTTTGTTTGTTTATCCAATACACAATACATATTGAAGAGAATAGACATGTAGTAATATATATAAAGAAAAGGATAGAAGAAAAGATATAAAAATAGAGGAGAAGATATATGAAAGGAAGAAAAGATAAATGAGATATAGGAGGGAGAATAGGACAGGGGACGGGAGGCACACTAGTGCACTTATGCACACTCCTTACTGACCTCTTAGGAACCTGGAGAGGTCAATTATGGATAGTCTAAGGAAAAATTGTTGGGGGTTAGGGGTTGACACTACTGAGTCCGGTAATGAGTTCCACGCTTCGACAACTCAATTGCTAAAGTCATATTTTTTACAGTCAAATTTGGAGCGGTTAACATTAAGTTTGAACCTGTTGCATGCTCTTGTGTTGTTGTGGTTGAAGCTGAAGTAGTCATTGACAGGCAGGACATTGCAGCATATGATCTTGTGGGCAATACTTAGATCGTGTTTTAGGCGTCGTAGTTCTAAGCTTTCTAGACCCAGTATTGTTAGTCTATTTTTGTAGGGTATTCTGTTTCTAGTGGAGGAGTGAAGGGCTCTTCTGGTGAAGTATCTTTGGACATTTTCGAGGGTGTTGATGTCCGAGATGCAGTATGGATTCCAGACAGATGAGGTGTATTCAAGGATGGGTCTGGCAAAAGTTTTGTAGGTTCTGGTGAGTAGTATGAGATTGCTGGAGCAGACGCTGCATAGGATCAGGTTAACAACTCTAGAAATCTTTTTGCCAATATTGTTGCAGTGGGCTTTGGCACTTAGTTCATTTTTTACAATTACAATGTCATACAATGCATTTCATAATTGGCATGAGTACAAATCAATGGGGACAAAATGATAGGGATGGTAGGCATACTGTTGAGCTCATGCATGCCCCCTTTACGGACCTCTTAGAAATGGGCTGAGGTCCATGGTAGACAGTTTAAGGTTGAAGCTGTGAAGGTTTGAGGATATAATAACAGAATCAGGTAGATCCTTTCAAGCATTGACACTGAACTCATATTTTCTGCAATCACATTTTGAGCAGTTTACCTTGAGTTTGTATCAGTTCTTTGCCCGTGTATTACTGTGATTGAAACTGAAGAAGTCATTGGCAGGTAAGACATTGTAGTGGCCAATTTTGTGTACTATGCTTGGATCAGACCACAGGCAGCATGGTTTCAGATTGTCCAAGCCCAAAATTTTAAATTTGGTGGCATAAGGAATTCTATTGTGAGCAGATGAGCAGAAGAGTGCAGCACTCTTCCTGGGAAATACCTCTGGACCCACTCAATTGTATTAATGTCTGATATACAGTGTGGATTTCTAGGGAAGCTGTATTCGAGAATTGGTCTGTCAAAGATTTTGTACATTATGAGTACATTAAAATATACTCATTAAAAGGGAATTCCAAAAATCAGGGCTGAAGAAGGGCAGGTGCTGGTATCTGTCAAAGTATTCTCCCAAACTATCCATAGATATTGCCTGTTAAAACTGGTCTTGCGTGCAATGAAGATGTGATCAGGCAAATTCAGTATTTGTCTAGCAAGTCAAGGGTTTAGATCAGTGCTGGGTTGCTCCAGTTCAGCCCAGTTCTACAAACCGATAGTGGGGGTAGCTGGAAGCTCCACCCACCCACAGAGGATGCTGGGTGGCGCAGCAGGTAGAGTGCTGTACTGCAGGCCTCTGAAGCTGACTGTAGATCTGTAGGTCAGCAGTTCAAATGTCATCACATGCTCAAGGTTGACTCAGCCTTCCATCCTTCTGAAGTGGGTAAAATGAGGACCCGGATTATGGGGGCAATATGCTGGCTCTGTTAAAAAGTGCTATTGGTAACAAGTTGTAAACCACCCTGAGTCTAAGGAGAAGGGCAGCATTAAAAAATCTAATAAAATAAATAAATGCTTCTGTGCATGAGCAAAAGCTTCTGCGCATGCGAACTGGTAGCAACAGATTTTAGAACTCACTACTGATTTAAATTGATAAAAGTCTTGGGCCTGACCTAGTGACGAAATTGTCTTTTATATCCATCCATATCATTAAATATTTCCTTTACCCAGTTGCTCATTTTGACAACCGGTAAAAACAAATCAAATTATGGAGGCAGGACTAGTTTTGAGATAAGTGCAAGGATATTTCTGTTACACCAAGAACTGCCATAGCTGGGAGGCAGATTACTTGTTTAACCAAAGCATTTGCATTTTCCTATTGGTTGGCCAGAAGTAACATTGATTGATTATTGGTATACCTTCCCTGTTCATTCTCAAGTGCTTTTTCATTCCTCAAGACAGGAATGTCTTGAGGACATAACAGGAATGAAAAAGAACCCACCACAGCCCACTCACAATGTTTTGAGGAATAGGAATAAATAATGTGTGGAAATGCCTCTATATTTCTTACCACTAGGAAAACAACTTCACAATATCTTGCAAATGAGATAGACAAATCATAACTCGCTCACCTCTGAATAATCTAATGATGATGAGATTACAGATGAAGCAACAGGAGTTTAGATGATATCTGATTTTTACAAATTGTTTAGTCACAAATATTAAGCCCAGTTGGAACAACTGATGCCCAGAAAAATCTGTTCAGAATCACACCAGGTTAGGATTTATACGGAAAACACTGCAGGAAACCTCACAGTTCTTGATTAAAATTGAAAGGGCAAAAAGAGTCAAAAAACCTGAACCTCTTTCATTATTGCTAGTTACAAAACAGCATGGAGATGTCTACAAAAACACCAAAAATTGAGAAATTGTTGCTTATTGAGACACAGAAAAGAATAGAACAAAACAGGGAGAGAGGGGAGAGAGAGAGAGAGAAGAGAAGAAAATATGCATGTGGATCATAGTTCCCTCTAAGCTGAGCAGTGAGCAATCGCTCACTTAAAAATCATCATCAACTCAGAGTTTTCCAAACCTGCCCAGAAGCCGAGAGGGAAAGAGTGAGAGGGAAGGAGAGAGAGAGGAAGAGAGAAAAACAGATAGAAAAAAAAGAGGAAGGAAAAGAGAAAGAAAAAGAATGGGAGTAAGGAAGAGAGAAAGAAAATCAAAATCTAGTTTGAAACTAGCTCAACTATTTAAGTGGCATTTTGATATTGATAGAGTTGCCCTATTATGAGCTCACTGTTATGAATAAAATACTGTTATGAATAAAATACTGTACACAGTTTTGAAATTCTCTGAGGCAAAACAGGGTGGGTTTTTTATTTGTTTGTTTGTTTGTTTGTTTGTTTATTTATGTATTTATTATTTCTGTGCCGCCAGTCCCAAAGGGACTGCCGCTCAGACACTATACTTTTCCGCCCACCCACCCCCCAAAATTAGAGGGAACACTGATGTGGATACAGATCGGGAT
The DNA here is from genome assembly GCF_031021105.1 of Erythrolamprus reginae. Classification (NCBI taxonomy): domain Eukaryota; kingdom Metazoa; phylum Chordata; class Lepidosauria; order Squamata; family Dipsadidae; genus Erythrolamprus; species Erythrolamprus reginae. The sequence continues at coordinate 17,155,811 of NC_091963.1, read as the reverse complement.
TTTTTCATTCTTGACAACTTTAATATGGATAAATTTCAACTCCCAGAATTTCCCAGACAGCATGCAGAGTGGGGAATTTTGGGAGTCGAAAACAGTTGAAAAATAAATACATTTAAAAATGCACAAAATTTGTAGATACAGAATCTATGAAACCATAGAGAAATGGCTAATAAAATGTCCTAGTTCAGTGACGGCAAACCTATGGCATGGATGCCAAAGGTGGCACCCAGAGCCATATCTGCTGGCACACAAGCCATTGCTATAGCTTAGCTCCAACATGCATGTATGTGCTTCCCAGCTGATTTTTGGCTCACACAGAGGCTCTGGAAGGGCGTTTTTGGCATCCAGAGAGCCTCTGCGGGGGAAGAGGGAGGGCATTTTTAAAGTTTCCCAGTTCCAGGGAAGATATTGGAGCATGGGAGGGCGAAACACGAGCCTACTGGGCATACCAGAAGTTGGGAAACAGGCTATTTCTGGCCGGGGGTGGTGGTGGAGGAAGCTGTTTTCACCCTCCCCAGGCATTGAATTATGGGTGTGGGCAGTAATAGGCAGCCAAAAATTTTACTGTCATACTGTGAGTGTGGATTATTTTGTAGGTGTGGCTTAATGGCCACGTAACTGGATAGGAGTGGCTTGCTGGCCATGTGATCAGGTGGGAGTGGCTTGAATGATCATCATCGTTCAAGTGAACTGTTAAGTCCTCAACTTACAACCTTGCCAGTGTCGCTCGCTGGAGTGACAATTTGCTTCACATTTCCCCCGCTCTGCTTCCCCACCTCAGGCTGGGTAGCTAAGTGGACAGGTGCTGCCAGAAGCATAAATGCTGCCAGCGTCGCTTCCATCCACATCTTCTGCTTGCACCTCAGGTGGGAGATGGCTGTGGAAGGCTGGAGGGGAGCAAGGCAGGAGAGAGAGAAGCTCGTCTGAGACCAGGAAGGAGGAAAGAGGAAAAAAGCAAGGAGCGCAGACGCAGCAGCAGCAGCAGAGAAAAAAAGGAGAGACGAGACGAGACCAGTAATCCAGGAAGTGACAGTCACCGATTAGCTGGAGCTGCGCACGCATCTTCATTTCTGCTGGTGGAATTGTGTTCCACCCCGTCCTGCCTGCTGCCCACTCCTGGGTGTGGGCACTTGCACATGTGCGATAGCGTGCACGCACGCTCTTTTGGCACCTGAGGAGAAAAAGGTTCGCCATCTCTGTCCTAGTTCAATAACAGGATGAATCTGGATTATATATTGAATTTTTTTTTTTTTGCCTTATTTCAAGGAGTTAGCAGAATGCTGTCTTCATTTTGTTCTTTTTATTGCTTCAGATTTTGAGATAGAATTCATGTTCTCATATGAGCTTTTGGTGGCCTTTGCCAAAGATATGAAGTAGTTTCTGGAACAGGACGAAGAGAAAAACAGCTATAGATTTCGCATGATGTTATTGTGCGTCTTGTGATTTATTTCTGAGCTACAAGATAAACCATCAAAATCATAAGATGCATTGGAGAAAATCACAAGACTCAAATTTTTGCGTCTGAAGTGGATTATTTATGGGTTTGTGTGTGAAAATAGACAAATCTATTACATGAGATGATCAGAAATTCATTAACCATCCATTTTTCCATTTCAAATATGGAAAAATGGGGAATCTGACCAAAGTTTTCTCATCTTGATGTTTAAGCATTGCAATTCCCAGAATCCCCTGCTTAGTTAGCATTGACAAGGATTATTGCTTCTGAAACATAGTTACTGATGTCATGTAAAAAACGTCTTATACTTAGGAACTTCCAATTGTGCAGCTTTCAACTCCTAGAATTCCCCAAGAAGTAAGACCAGTGATGTAATTCCAGTAGGTGCATCCACACATCTGGAATTTGCTGGGAGGAATATCAGGCCTCACCCAGATGTTTTCGTTTATAAACTAAAGCATCTAAAGAGCTGATAAGAATCATGAAATGATGCCAGGTGGAGAAAAGCCACTGATTTATGGTTTCATTAATTAATTAATTTGGCATATACTGGAGGCTTGTGCATTGGAACCTCTAGTCCAGGATAAGGTCAAACAAATTAAAATGCTTGGAGCTTCATTCACACTTTCATGGTCATCAACTTGACTTATTTAAGAATAACCTATGGATACTACTGGGGGTAATAACTCCTTCCTAGATAATTTGGACTTCCAACAAATCTTAAAGATAAGGAGGGGTGGGAACTGCAGTTCAAAACACACCTGGCATATTCTGCTTGCCAGCCTCTGCCTGAGGGTAGTTTCTATCTGGGCAGAGGTTGGGAACTCTGTACCTAGTAGCTGTCTTTATAGATAGAGAAACTGCAAAGCCATCAAGGCTTCATAATGCCAATGGAACAGCAAGCCAATCCTTGAATGGGTATTGCTGGGAAGAAGTTCCATCACAAAACCAGGCTCTGGACATAGAAGAAGATTTTCCAGATGAATGAGATACTTGAAACCAATGAAGGGCTACCAAAAGTTTTACTACCACACTGCATTTTCTTTCCACATATTTCAGTGCAAATTGGCTGCTCTGGGGTGGACTTCATTTTTGCTACCCCACTGCATTCCCCTCCGTCCGGGCAGCAGCCCACCTTTGCTTGAAACTCTTTACAATAAGAGTGAGGGAGTTGTTGTGCAGGCTTTACAAGAAGGTGTCTGTTGCCATAATTTTGCAACCTCTTCCAAGAATGTGTTCCAAATATGATGTAAATCCATGTAGTGTAATTGGATTATATAAGGAGAATCCCCAGACGTAGATGGTGGTTACTCAGCAGCTGTTGGTGCAATCTTATTGTTGCAAGATTTGACTCCTGTCCCATGTCCCAGCATGCACTAAGATGGCCCCTTGCCATTTTCTCCTTTCCTGGATGTGCTTTCTTGAATCAGGTAACTGACTCATGATACAAGTGAATTCCAATCACTTTTCCATCTCTTCCCAGCTGTCTACCCTTTATAAGTTTCCAGAGCAAGTGGATATGTTTTTCCCCTGCTCTCTTTGAAAATGTGTTGAACTAGAATAGAATAGAATAGAATAGAATAGAACAGAGAGTGGGAATAGGAGTAGGAATAGGAATTTTATTGGCCAAGTGTGATTGTACACACAAGGAATTTGTCTTGGTGCATATGCTCTCAGCGTACATAAAAGAAAAAGATAGATTTGTCAAGAATCATGTGGTGCAACACTTAATGATGGCCACAGGGGTCAAATAAGCAATGAAGAAACAATATTAATAAATATCTTAGGATACAAGCAACAAGTTGCAGTCCTAAGTGGGAGGAAAAGGATGATAGGAATGATGAGAAAAACTAGTAGAAATAGAAGTGCAGATTTAGTAAAACGTCTGACAGTGTTGAGGGAATTATTTGTTTAGTAGAGTGATGGCGTTCGGGAAAAAAACTGTTCTTGCGTTCTTGTTCTTATTGCAGGTGAAGGAGGAAACATGACATCACTGGACATTATTTTGGGAGTAGACCATATATAGCAACAGTTTCAAAGGCGTCCTTTTTGTAATCCATACAGACTGCCTCTAGGCGTATCACCCTCATTGCTTCATTTCACTCCCGTAGCTGAGTTCAAGACATACATTATGAATCACCTGGTGGGAATTGACAGAGAGAGGGGGGGGGGGGGAGAGGGAAAGGGAGAAAGAGATCGTGCTAGAATGCATCTAATTCTCAGGTAGAAATGTATATTTGGAGGGAATCACATGTCCTTAATTTCTGTCCTCTGGGCACCATCTGCAAGCTCACTCTTGAAGAAAGATGTGGAGAGGAAAGAAGGAAGGAGTAGGAGTAGGGAGAGGGGAGAGGAGTAAGAAAGTAGAACGTTCTTTCTGTGCCAACCCAGGAAGCTCAAACTGCCCAAGGAGCTACTGATACAGTTCTACAGAGGAATCATTGAGTCTGACATCTGCACCTCTATAACTGTCTGGTTTGGTCCTGCAACTCAACAAGACCGACACAGACTTCAGAAGATAATCAGAACAGCAGAAAAAACAATTGCTGCCAACCTGCCTTTTACTGAGGGCCTGTATACTGCATGAGTCAAAAAGAGGGCTGTGAAAATATTTTCAAACCCCTCACATCCCCTCAACTCCTACCCTCCAAATGTCTCTACAAAGCACTGCACATCAAGACAACTAGACACAAGGACAGTTTTCCCCCAAACACCATCACTCTGCTAAATAAATAATCTCCCCAACACTCTCAAATTATTTTCTAAGTCTTCACTACTATTACTACTAGTTTTTTCTCATCAGTCCTATCATCCATTTCCTCCTACTTATGACTGTATGACTGTAACTTGTTGCTTGTATTCTTATGATTTATGTTAATATTTTTGTTTCCCTACTGCTTATTTGACTCCTATGACAATCATTAAGTGTTGTACCTCATGATTCTTGATAAATGCATCTCTTCTTTTATGTACACTGAGAGCATATGCTGTACACCAATGCCAAATTCCTTGTGTGTCCAATCACACTTGGACAATAAAGAATTCTATTCTATTCTATTCTTGTCTGTGAAGAACAGCTGATTCACTGTTCCACCACCATCGCCACCCTGCCCCACCACATGACTTCTGTTAGCATTTTAATGCCTGCAACAATCTGAAAGCTGGCAAAATTAAGAGGAGAAACAGAAACAGAAAAGTGAAAGGCAGGGAGGCAAGGAGAAAAGAAAAGAAAAGAAAACTTCCTGTTCCACAAGCTACAACAAAGAATTTCCCAGCCCGCCACCCACTTTCAGTTTTCCAGACCTTTGAATACCCTGGAGAAAAAACACATCCATTTCTTTTAAAACGAAAAGTAATAGCTTTGCCATGACATCAGCTTCCCATTGACTATAACTAAGTACTCAACAGTTCCTTGAATGCCAAAGGTTTTACACAGCAGTTTCATTTCTGACTCAAAGGATGTAGAAAGAAAAAGGGAGGAATGGAGAAATGGAATCAGAAAGTTCAAGGTATAAGGAACCTGGCTGAATATATCTTTAAGCTTTGGTTTAACCAAAGGCTCTGGCTCAGTCATTGGGTGATATTTAAAGGAGTTTCTTTGTTTGTTTGTTTGTTTGTTTGTTTGTTTGTTTGTTTGTTTGTTTCTTTCTTTCTTTCTTTCTTTCTTTCTTTCTTTCTTTCTTTCTTTCTTTCTTTCTTTGTTAGATTTGTATGCCGCCCCTCTCCAAAGACTCGGAGCAAAGACTGCCCAAACCTAGCAAGATCAGACTTAAGGCTGCAGGCAGAACAAAGTTAAACTTATATCAAAAAGCAATTGCTTCCAACCTGAGGACCTCTATACTGCACAAGTCAAAAAGAGGGTGGTGAAAATATTTACTGACCCCTCGCATCCTGGACACAAACTCCTACCCTCAAAATGTTGCTGCAGAGCACTGCACACCAGGACAACTAGACACAAGAACAGTTTTTCCCAAACACCATCACTTTACTAAACTAATAATTCCCTCAACACTGTCAACCAAGCAACATGAGAAAATATTATTTTACTGAAAGAGTAGTAGATCCTTGGAACAAACTTCCAGCAGACGTGGTTGGTAAATCCACAGTAACTGAATTTAAACATGCCTGGGATAAACATATATCCATCCTAAGATAAAATACAGGAAATAGTATAAGGGCAGACTAGATGGATCATGAGGTCTTTTTCTGCCGTCAGTCTTCTATATTTCTATGTTTCTATTATTAATTATTATTATTATTATTCTTATTGTATCCTAAGATTTCTATTAATATTGATTGTTTCTTCATTGCTTATTTGACCCCTGTGGCCATCATTAAGTGTTGTACCACATGATTCTTGACAAATGTATCTTTTAATTTTGTGTACACTGAGAGCATATGCACTAAGACAAATTCCTTGTATGTCCAATCACACTTGGCCAATAAAGAATTCTATTCTAAAAAAAAATAATATTAAAATATAGAGATAGTTATTTTCCTCTGTCTTGTTGCACAATACAACTTTTGGGGAGTTCTGAAAATTGTCTCCCAGAAAGATGGGATGCTATACTATAAGTGGTTCCTACCATTTATTCTGCCTGCATCAGAGGTGGATTCCTACCAGTTCAAACCGGTCCTCTAGAACAGTGTTTCCCATTGTTATTTTTACGAAAAAGGATGCTGCAGTGGCACTGCAAGCAAAGGGCAGTCCTTTCACGTAAAAATAAACATGTTTATTTTTATGTGAAAGGACCGCCCTTTGCTTGCAGCGCTGCTGCAGTGTCCTTTCACGTAAAAATAAGAATGTTTATTTTTACGTGAAGACCTCTCTTTGAAGGAGCTGGGGAATCCCTTCCACAAAGAGATTCCGGGGGCGGAGCCTTAGCAGGTTGCTAAGGACACCAAGGTAATCACTTCCATGGAATCCAGGAAGTGATCACCTTGGCGTCCTTAGCAACCTGCCGGTATACGTGACATCAAAGCTCCGCCCCCGGAATCTCTTGGTGGGATTCCCTGTTCGGGTTCGGGTTCGGTTCAGGTTCAGCCAAATTTTGCGTAAAGTTCGTCCGAACTTGCCGAACCCGAACATCGTTGGGTTCGCCCATCAATATTCATGACCAGAACAAGGAGTAATACCGACAGGGCATACACAACCTTGTGTCTCGCTGGAGGAAGGCTATAGAACGGGATGGAGATTACGTGGAAAAATAGGGAGTGTGGAAGAAACATCATTCTTTCTTATGTGTAAGTTTCATTGTGTTCAATAAATAATTGTTGAAGAAAAAAAATGTAGTGGGCGATCCTCGTAATATTGCATGTGGGATGCTTCTGACCCCAGACTTTGTTTCTAAAATATAAGTGATATCAGGTACATTTATATCAGATAAACTGGATACTCCTTGATTTCTGTTCATCCAGGCCTCCCTTCTTAGGTTTATCCAGTTCTGTACCTCCTTAGATTACCTTGCTTATTGCAAGTGAATTTTATAAAAGGTCACGGCTTTCTTTATTGAAGCCTTTTCCTGCCCTGGAAACTGACAAATTCACTGGAATGTATTCCCCAAAGGATGGTAGACTAAGATCCCCATTCAAGTGATATGCGACCTTTGAAAAATGAACGCCTCCCTCCCTTCTAATACTCAATTGAAACTTAAGATATAACTATATTTCCAGGTGGACCAGTGGCAATAGACGCATGGGACAAGAAAAACGAACACTGTTAAAGATAATGAATTGCTAGGCTGCTGCAGAATGCTCCAGGTATGTGGCAGGCAGTATAACCCCACCAGCAAAATAAATATACCTTTTGAGTCTTGCCTCCTTTTTTCCCCCCCGCTTTCCTTCTGATGTGAAATAATGCTTGGATAGCAAATACAAGTTCTTTGCATTTAAACAGCCTGGAAAACTACCTATGCACCTTTATGGCCAACATTTGTTTTGCGTTAGTATGAGGAGAACTAAATAACCAGCAGTATTTTTCCATCCACTGCCAGGAATAATGGAAGAATACACAAAAGTTTTCTACATAGCAGTGAGGTTTTAAAGCTGGATCTCCACAGCCGCTTATAAGGCAAGGAAGCATTGACCTCTTTTAATGACCGAAAACTCTCCTTCCCCCATGTGACTCTCCTGGGCTAATTGGTGGCTTTAATCCAGATTTCCCAAACGACCATAAATTCCATCTGCAGCAGCATGGTTGCACAGAAAAAGAAAGCCCAGCTCATCCTACATGCTTGGGTGTTCAAATAAATAGGATATTGAGAGAAGCCCTTCAATGTTTGTGGAAGAGAAACAAAAGGGGCAGATGATGGACCTCATAAACTTCAAGGGCAGAAGAGTTAAGGCAATGCTCATCTCTGAGGACGAGAAGCATGGAATGAGGCCAATCAAAGAGAGGATGGATCAGAATGGAATTTTATCTTGAGAATTCTCTATGCTTGGCCAGCAAAGGATCCTAATTGGTTCCCTTGACTTTTTCATTTACACATATTAGGCAGCAAGTGATGGGAAAAACTCAGAGAACAATCACAAAGGAGGATGGATGAGACCCCTGACTACCATTCTTTAGATACATAGGTAGATATGTAGATAGATAGATAGATAGATAGATAGATAGATAGATAGAGAGAGAGAGAGAGAGAGAGAGAGAGAGAGAGAGATGATGATGATGATGATGATGATGGATGATAGATGGATGAATGGAGAGAGAGGGAGGGAGAGAAAGATTGAGAGATGATGGATGATAGATAGATGATAGATGATAGATAGATAGATAGACAGACAGACAGACAGACAGACAGACAGACAGACAGACAGACAGACAGACAGATAGATGATGGATGATAGATAGATGGATGAATGGAGAGAGAGAGAGAGAAAGATTGAGAGATGATGGATGATAGATAGATAGATAGACAGACAGACAGACAGACAGACAGACAGACAGACAGACAGACAGACAGACAGACAGACATACCTATTAAACAATAAATTATATTAGCTGCTGTACTTGCAGTTGATCCAGCAACAATGCCTGTTATAATGCTCAAGTACAGTGTCGGGCAGCAGCCAATGTGCCAAGATGAGCGGCTCCTGTAGGTCTCATGCACCCAGGTACGCAGCTCTGGTAAGTCCGGAGCTGTACATGCTGCAACCAGTGAAATACTGGTGACACCCCCCCCCCCCTTTTTTTGTGTGTGTTTCTGCATGTGCATGGTAGCAAAGAAGTAGGGGAAAATCACCCAAATCCTGCATGTGTGAGCATCTTTATGCTAGGGAGATTTGGGCAAAAATTGCTGCCCTTTTGCTTCCGCGCATGCTGAAATCTCATGTGAGTGTCCTTGAGCAAGTGAGATTTGGGCAGAAAAGGCCCCTTTTTTTGCAAAAATCTCACTCGCACGTGGACGCTCGCATGAGATTTCAGTTGCTGCGCATGTGCAGCAATTGAAATCTCATGCAAGCAAGCGCATGGAACATACTAGCAGCCCTTCACTGCTCAAGTGATTTTGGGCATGCATGCATATGGATAGTACTTGACATACACCCAAAAGTAAGAGAAGAATTTATGTTGTTCAGAAAGGCAATTGAGTCTCACCAAAATTTATAACCGTTTTTTTGCCATGGTCGTTAAGTCAATTACTTGCAGTTGCTAACACAGTTTTTAAGCAAATCTTCTTCACTTTGTCAGAAGCCAGCTTGGAAGGTTGCAAATGGAGATCACATGAACCTCGGGACATTGCAACCACCATAAATCCATGCAGTGGTGGGATTCAGCCAGTTTGCACCACTTTGGGAGAACCGGTTGTTAAATTCCTGAGCAGTTTGGTGAACTGGTTGTTGGAAGGAATAATTAGGTCAGAGAACCATTTGTTAAAATATTTGAACTGAATACATGTCAATGGCCAAGCGCCAAAAAGTTTGATCACGTGACAATGCAGCTGATTTGAAAGTTATACAGTGTTGTGGTTGGCTCTGCCCCAGCTCCTGCCCCAGGGAATGGGGCTGACAGAATCAGTTCAGAGTTTAGTTTCCTCGGATGAAGAAGAAGGTGGGAGTGACTCGGCAGAGGAGGACTTGGCACACAGCCCAGGCAGTCAATCTCCCTTATCTTCCGTTGATTCAGATGATGATGTTTTGGACGCATGCAAGCACAGAATTATGCGTAGAAGAGACCAAGTAAGAACATATTACAGGAAATAAGGGAGGTCACCTGTGTTTGGGTGCGGCTCCAGTAATTAGGGCTGCTATAAAAGCAGCATGTGGGTTTGGCTGTTGTGGAGGAATATCTGATCGGAGTTTGTCAGGAATCTTGTGTTGCTGGACTTTGTTGCCTTTGAAACCATAGCAGAGCAACATGTGTGTGTGTCTCACTTTGTTGGAAGAAGAAGGGGTGTGAAGTGTCTTCACAGCTGCTAGCTAAGTACTTAATGACTGCTTAAGGGAAATTGTACAGACTACTACGGTTGTTTTGGAAAGAGTGCTCTTTGCAATACAAAAAGAGTGCTTTGTTTATTTTGAATTTTGTGATAAAGAACAGTGTTTTGAATTTTCAAACATGTGTGTGTCTGAAATTTGTACCCTTGAATTTTCAGGAGGCTCCTATCAGAGAGCCCAGGAGAACATACAGTAAGTGAGAGTGCTGGTTGTAAACTACCAAGGCACCCTCCCAGGCCGTTGTGAGTGTGCATGCACCCAACAGCACAAAATTTGGCTTCTGCGCATATTCAACAAGCAAAATCTCATAGAAAGATGTGCAGAAAGATGTGCGCGAAGGTGCACGCGAGAGTGAGATTTCGGCGATTTTCGGCGGTATTTTTGCTCCCGCACATGCGCAAAAGCTAAAAATGGCAATAATTGTCAAAATCTCGCTCATGCAATTGTCTTCACGCACGGTTTTGCTTCCTGCACATGCGCAGCAGCCAAATATCGGCTGCTGCATGTGCATCCAGAAAATTGCCATCTGGGGTTGTAAATCACTTTTTTTCCAATGCTGTTGTAACCTCGAAGGGTGACTAAACGAATGGTTGCAATTCATGAGCCCCCTGTATATAGGAACATAGAAACATAGAAGGTTGACGGCAGGAAAAGACCTCATGGTCCATCTAGTTTGCCCTTATACTATTTCCTTTATTTTATCTTAGGATGGATATATGTTTATCCCAGGCATTTTTAAATTCAGTTACTGTGGATTTACCAACTACGTCTGCTGGAAGTTTGTGCCAAGCCTCTACTACTCTTTCAGTAAAATAATATTTTTTCACATTGCTTCTGATCTTTCCCCCAACTAATCTCAGATTGTGTCCCCTTGTTCACTTTCCTATTAAAAACACTTCCCTCCCTTTAACGTATTTAAATGTTTCTATCATGTGCCTCCTTTTCCTTCTGTCCTCCAGACTATACAGATTGACTTCATTAAGTCTTTCCTGATAAGTTTTATGCTTAAGACCTTCCACCATTCTTGTAAACTGTCTTTGGACCCGTTCAAAGGTCAGAAAAGAACAAAAAAGTCAGCCCCAAATAAGAGATTTTATGAATCGGACCAAATCCAATTCCCTAGAAAATTCCCAATAGCAATAGCATTTAGACTTACATACTGCTTCACAGTGCTTTGCAGCCCTCTCTGAGTCATTTACAGAGAGTAAGCATATTGCCCCCAACAATCTGGGTCCTCATTTAACCAACCTTGGAAGGCTGGAAGGCTGAGTCACCCTTGAGCCTACTGAAATTCGATCTGCCAAACTGCTGGCAGCTGGTTATCAGCAGAAGTAGCTTGCAGTACTCTAACCACTGTGCCACCGAGGCTCTGAAAACATACCGTTAGTGCTCTTCTTTCACTTTTTCTTCCTGCCTTTTACTCTAAGATAGACTGCCTTGGGATCTGGAGGCTTCGAATTGTTATCATCATCAACAAAAGCTAATGGTTCCTAACTACATATAATCCTCGACCTACAACCACAACTGAGACAAATTTTCTGTGGTTAAGTGAATTTTTCCCCTAATTTGTGATCTTTCCTGCTACAGTTGTTAAGTGGATCATGGCGGTTGTTAACGTAGTTATACAGTTGTTAAGTGAATCTCGTTCCTCCATTGACTTTATTTATTATTTATTTATTATTTGGATTTGTATGCCGCCCCTCTCCGAAGACTCGGGGCGGCTCACAACAAGTGCAACAAATCATAAATAATCCAATTAATTAAAATATTTAAAGATTTAAAAAACCCCATATACTAACAGACACACACACAAGCATACCATGTATAAATTAAACATGCCCAGGGGGAGATGTTTCAATTCCCCCATGCCTGACGGCAAAGGTGGGTTTTAAGGAGTTTACGGAAGGCAGGAAGAGTAGGGGAAGTTCTAATCTCCGGGGGGAGTTGGTTCCAGAGAGCCGGTGCCGCCACAGAGAAGGCTCTTCCCCTGGGGCCCGTCAACCGACATTGTTTAGTTGACGGGACCCGGAGAAGGCCCACTCTGTGGGACCTAATCGGTCGCTGGGATTCGTGCGGCAGGAGGCTGTCTCGGAGACTTTGCTTGTATGAAGTTCACAAAAGGTGATCACATGACGCCGGGACACTGCAACAGTCATAAATATGAGCCAATTGACAAGTGTCTGAATTTTGATCATGTGACCATGGAGATGTTGTAAGTGGTTGTGAACCCCCCCCCCCCCCCGGCAATATCAATAGCACCTAGACTTGTATACTGTTTCACAGTGTTTTTACGGCCCTCTCTAAGGAGTTTAGAGAGTCAGAATATTGCCCCCAATAATCTAGATCAACGATGGCAAACTTTTTTTCCCTCGGATGTTGAAAGAGCCTGGGTGAGTGCTATCACGCATGTGTGAGTTACCACAGCCATAATTCAATGCCTGGGGAAGACAAAAACAGCTTCCTTTGCTCCCTGGAGGCTCTCTGGAGGCTGGAAATGGCCTGTTCTGGTGGTCTTGGAAGGCTCATATTTTGCCCTCCCCAAGCTCCAAAGGCTTCCCTGGAGCCAGGGGAGGGAAAAAATGGTGGAAGACAAAAACACCCTCCCAGAGCCTCTGTGCAAGCCAAAAATCAGCTGGCCAGCACACACATGCACCTTGGAGCTGAGCTAGAGCAACAGCTCGCATGCCGGCAGTTATGGCTCTGCATGCCACCTGTAGCATCCATGCCATAGGTTGATTGATTGATTGATTGATTGATTGATTGATTAGTTGATTTTGTCCATTACACAATGAAGGTTATAGTTTGACTTATATATAGTAAATATATAATGAAGGTTATAGAGGATATACTCATAGAAAGATATATCTAAGAAGGAAGAGAAGAGAATATATATATCAATGAAAGAATAGAAGAAATATAGGAAAAGAAGAATGGTATAGGAGATATAGATCCTCATTTTACCGACCTCAGAAGGGTGGAAAGCTGAGTCAAACTTGAACCAGTCAGGATTGAACTCCTAGCAGTGGCAGAGTTAGCTTTCACAATACTGCATTCTAGCCACTGCGCCACCATCACAGCTTAATCATGGTCATAAGTCACTTTTTTTTTCCAGTGCTGTTGTAACTTCAAGTGCTCATAAAATGAACTGTTGTAACATGAGGACTACCCATGTTTAAATCCATTTAGGGATATGGTTCTTTGGTCGCTGGATGGCTCTTGGATCACATTCAAGCCTCCCAGGCTGACGTAGAGAAGGCTGTTGTTTTGCATGGGGTTTTTCCTTCTAGATGACGGGTCTTGTTTTTGTGACAGGAAATGACTCAGCCTTGGCAACAAGAAAGCAGATACAGCAACATTGGTGGTCATTCCTTCCTCTACTTCCCCTCCACCATCACCGTACTGTAGTGCAAAAACAGATACAAAGAGCAAAAACTTTTCTTCAAGAAAATAAAATACTATGAACGTATGATTGATGGTTTTGATGATTAGAGAGGAACCTTGCAACCACAGAGCAAGAGGTAAACTTGTCATTGTACTTGTGATTATAAATAAAACTAGAAGCTACATTTTGAATCACATTAGCTATCGAACAAGACATCCTGAAGACATTTTTTCAAACTGTATAAACTAATCCCCAAAGGACTGTTTATGTACACAAACCTACAGTGATCATTAAAGACTGTACTTCTACTTCCAACTTGAATAACAACACTATATGAATAATCAACATTGAGGGGCAGCATATAACCACTATAGAGATCAATACTATGGATTGTTTAAGATCCAAATGCCAAACTAGATAGTTGACATAACTTTTTTCTCTACTCCTTCTTAATCTTTTCTTTTCTTTTACCCTTTGATTCTACCTTGATCTTTATTTACTCTTTTTTGTTTAACTTGCATTATTGAGATACTTTGCATTTAATAATGTTCTCTTTTTAATGTATATATTTTTTTTAAAAAAAGAAGCTACTTCTTTCTTTCCTTTTTTGTACTTTTTACTTCTTCTCTTCTTTGAAGAGATTACAAACTAAGGTTCCCTTATAGGATCATCATTTCTTTTCACTGATTCCCTCCTTTTTCCAAAGTCTGCCCAATTTCCACCTATGACTCCAAGCTGTCAAATCTGTCCATCTACAGTATTTCTCTCCTTCCTTCCTCCACCTACTGCCAAATAAAGACAACATTATCACATTTCCCTCCCCCTTTGCCCAAAGATCTTTATTGTCCTTCTGGCCAAGATGAATCAATAGGGCTCGTGAATTCACTGGGTAAACTTCCTCCGCAATAACATAATGCTGATGTCAATATTTGAGAAATTATGGCTGTTAACTTTGCACTGCCATTGTAAACAGCTGTGACTGTTTCGCTGCAGTGGCTGTTATTTCCCAGCAGTTCTACACAGGGCAAAAGCAGATTGCCCAGGCTGAGCACAATTCTTTGGTCCTTGAAGCATAAATATTGTTGCTGGTGTTGCCACTGTCTATTCTGCCCTGCATTGAGGGGCTGAAATAGCATGTTAGTCATATTCTGAATACCAGCTGCAGGTGTGAGGAAGTTCTGTGCCTGTAACCTGTCAGATAGACATAGCTCAGTGATGGTGGACTTTTTTGCTGGCCGAAATGTGCCAAAATGGAGCACATGTGTACCCATACCCATAATGTGTTGGTTATGACCTATAAAACCCTTCATGGCATTGGACCAGAATATTTTCGGGACCTCCTTCTGCTGCACGAATCCCAGCGACCGATTAGGTTCCACAGAGTTGGCCTTCTCCAGGTCCCATCGACGAAACAATGTCGCCTGGCGAGACCCAGGGGAAGAGCCTTCTCTGTGGTGGCCCCACCCCTCTGGAATCAACTCCCCCCGGAGATCAGGACTGCCCCCACCCTCTTTGGCTTTTGTAAACTCTTAAAAACCCACCTGTGCCGCCAGGCATGGGGAAATTGATTCCCCCTGGCCGCTCCGTTTTATGTATGGTTTGTTTGGGGTATATGACTGTTTTTATATTAAGAGTTTTAACTGTTTTTTAATCATTGGATTTGTACTGTGCTTTGCTGTTGCGAGCCGCTCCGAGTCTTCGGAGAGGGGCGGCATACAAATCTAATTAATAATAATAATAATAATAATAATAATAATAATAATAATGCATAATGTCCTCCCTTCACATGCATGCACCCAACCCCTGTGCATGTGCCCAACCCACCCGCATGCTCCCACCCCCTGCATAGGCACAGGCCTCCCTGAAGCATCCTTTGGTCCTTTGCTGTGGCCAGGATGGCCCTGTGAGCCATATCAAAAGACCTAAGTGCCAAAGCCCACTGCAACAACATCGCCAAAAAGACTTCAAGAGTTGTTAACCTAATCCCGCGTAGCTTCTGCTCCGGTAATCTCACACTACTAACCAGGGCTTACAAAACGTTCGCAGGACCAATCCTTATTTTTTGTTGTGTTTAGGGTTGTTTTTTTTTTTTATTTTAACTTGAAAATACAGCTCATCTGTCTGGAACTCACACCACATATCGGACATAAACACTCTAGAAAATGTCCAGAGATACTTTAGTAGAAGAGCTCTCCATTCCTCCATTCGTAACTAAATACCCTACGCAACTAGACTTACAATCCTAGGTTTAAAAAGCTTAGAACTACATCATCTTAAACACAACCTAAGCATAGCTCATAAAATCATCTGCTACAATGTTCTTCCTGTCAACAACTACTTCACATTCAGCCCCAACAACACACGAGCACACAACCGATACAAACTTAACATAAACCACTCTAAACTCGTCTACAGGAAATACGACTTTAGTAACCGAGTAGTTGATGCATGGAACTCACTACCTGACTCTGTAGTATCATCACCTAACCCCCAAAACTTTGCCCTTAGATTATCCACTGTTGACCTTTCCTGATTCCTAATACATTTGTGACAAAATAAATAAATAAATAAATCTAAGCACCCCACAGGCTGCCTCTGACCTCTGGGCTTTGAGTTTGACAGCCTTGATCTACTACATATGAAACTGTGCAGGGCACAGAACTGCAACTGGTTATTGGCAGCTGGAGTAGAATAAGTTAAATGACAGCCCACCCACCTGTCCTCCAAATAGTAGGTAAAGGTAGAAGTGTCACAAGGATGCCCTGAGGTGCATACATCACTATTCAAGTCACTGAGCTCTAGACCAGCTTTAGCTTCTCAATTTTCTTCAGGAGCAGCGCAATGCGAAATACATTGCATTAGTCCAATCAAGAGGGATCTAAACTATCCCAAAAGTGTTAAAGACCTGGCTTTTCTGGCAGTCCCGAGTCCATGATCAATCTACACACCTTTAGATCCGGCCACAATAAGACTGTGAGATTGCATTAAATGGGGTTTTAAATTGTTTTTATATTGCTTTTTTAGTTGTTGTAAGCCACCGAGAGTCCTTTGGGAGGAGGCAGCATACAAATAAAATAAAATAAAATAAAAATAAAATAAAATAAAATAAAAATAAAATAAAATAAAATAAAATAAAATAAAATAAAATAAAATAAAATAAAATAAAATAAAATAAAATAAAATAAAATAAAATAAAATAAAATAAAATAAAATAAAATAAAATAAAATAAAATAAAATAAAATAAAATAAAATAAAATAATGAAATGAAATGAAATGAAATGAAATGAAATGAAATGAAATGAAATGAAATGAAATGAAATGAAATGAAATGAAATGAAATGAAATGAAATAATAAAATAAAATAAAATAAAATAAAATAAAATAAAATAAAATAAAATAAAATAATGAAATGAAATAAAATAAAATAAAATAAAATAAAATAAAATAAAATAAAATAAAATTAAAAATAAAATAAAATAAAATAAAATAAAATAAAATAAAATAAAATAAAATAAAATAAAATAAAATAAAATAAAATAAAATAAAATAAAATAAAATAAAATAAAATAATGAAATGAAATGAAATGAAATGAAATGAAATGAAATGAAATAATAAAATAAAATAAAATAAAATAAAATAAAATAAAATAAAATAAAATAAAATAAAATAAAATAAAATAAAATAAAATAATGAAATGAAATGAAATGAAATGAAATGAAATGAAATGAAATGAAATGAAATGAAATGAAATGAAATGAAATGAAATAATAAAATAAAATAAAATAAAATAAAATAAAATAAAATAAAATAAAATAAAATAAAATAAAATAAAATAAAATAAAATAAAATAAAATAAAATAAAATAAAATAAAATAAAATAAAATAAAATAAAATAAAATAAAATAAAATAAAATAAAATAAAATAAAATAAAATAAAATAAAATAAATAAAATAAAATAATGAAATGAAATGAAATGAAATGAAATGAAATGAAATGAAATGAAATAATAAAATAAAATAAAATAAAATAAAATAAAATAAAATAAAATAAAATAAAATAAAATAAAATAAAATAAAATAAAATAAAATAAAATAAAATAAAATAAAATAAAATAAAATAAAATAAAATAAAATAAAATAAAATAAAATAAAATAAATAAAATAAAATAATGAAATGAAATGAAATGAAATGAAATGAAATGAAATAATAAAATAAAATAAAATAAAATAAAATAAAATAAAATAAAATAAAATAAAATAAAATAAAATAAAATAAAATAAAATAAAATAAAATAAAATAAAATAAAATAAAATAAAATAAAATAAAATAAAATAAAATAAAATAAAATAAAATAAAATAAAATAAAATAAAATAAAATAAAATAAAATAAAATAAAATAAAATAAAATAAAATAAAATAAAATAAAATAAAATAAAATAAAATAAAATAAAATAAAATAAAATAAAATAAAATAAAATAAAATAAAATAAAATAAAATAAAATAAAATAAAATAAAATAAAATAAAATAAAATAAAATAAAATAAAATAAAATAAAATAAAATAAAATAAAATAAAATAAAATAAAATAAAATAAAATAAAATAAAATAAAATAAAATAAAATAAAATAAAATAAAATAAAATAAATTCTGAGAGCTCACCCACATAAGTGGAAAATCTATCTTAGCAACAGAACCTGGGCAGGGAATCAGGCAAAAGAACATTGGGGTTGTGTGTAGATGTAGCAAAATAGTTAGGATTAAATTAAGTGCATCCTAGCACCGATAGCTCTCTCTTAATTCAGTTCAATTCATTTGGGTGGAGGGATGCAAGTGAAAGTAACTTGATTCTTGTCAGGCAAGGTAATGGTAAAGGGACAGATGCTCAACTGGCAAGGAGGAAAAAATATAAAGCTGGTATCTGGGTAGGAAATGAGAGAAACAGAAAGAAAGCATGTATATTGGCATAATTAATTGGGTAGCTCGTTATGAGCGGCTGAATACTTCGCAAAAATAACAGGAATCGGAGGAAAGTCAAATTAAAAAGTTGGTGAAATTCTTTTCAGGATTCTAAAATAAGTTGAAATAATTTACCAGAACAGTAATCATAACTGTAGGTAATCCACTCTGGGTTTATTTGATGAGATAAACCATTAAATTATAGATGAGAGGTATTGAGGGGGAGAGAGGAAGAGGGGGAGAGGGAGGGAGAGGAAGGGAAAAGGAGGGAAGGAGGTTGCCCAAGCTATCAATATAAATATTACATAGGTATGTGTAATATATGTACATGTATACACACAAACACAAACAGAGAGAGAGAGAGAGAGAGAGAGAAAGTGAGAGAGAGAAAGAGAGAGAGAAAGAGAGAGAGAAAGAGAGAGAGAGAGAGAGAGAAAGTGAGAGAGAGAGGGAGAGAGGGAGAAAGAAAGAGAGAAAGAGAGAGAGAGAGAGAAAGTGAGTGAGAGAGAGAAAGAGAGAGAGAAAGAGAGAGTGAGAGAGAGAAAGAGAAAGAGAGAGAGAAAGAGAGAGAAAGAGAGAAAGTGAGAGAGAGAGAGAAAGAGAGAAAGTGTGTGTGAGAGAGAGAGAGAGAAAGAGAAAGAGAGAGAAAGAGAGAGAGAAAGAGAGAAAGTGAGAGAGAGAGAAAGAAAGAAAGAGAAAGAGACAGAGACAGACAGACAGACAGACAGACAGAGAGAGAGCATTTCTTTAAGAATAGATTTAAGAGGTAAGTATCTAGGTCTCAATCCAAGTTTAGTAGCAGGCTAGTAATTTCACCTAGTAACTGATAGGCCTGAGGACAGTTGCACATGGCTTGGTTTACAGATAAGAATGTGGCTTTTTCTGCATTGCATCATATGCCTAAACTCCTGCTTTAGAACACATCCAATCAGTTCAGCAAGATGTATTGATATGACAATAGGCATACGCCAATGTCTCCTTATCTTGCTTATGCACAAAGATGATTTCCTTTGCAAGTAGCAAGATCAGACACACTTACAGCTAGTCCTCAACTTACAATCATTTATTTAGTGACTATTCAAAGTTACAACAGCATGGGGAAAAAAGTGATATATGATCATTTTTCACAGTTATGATTTTGCTGCATCCCCATGCTCATGTGATCAAAATTCAGATACTTGGCAACTGGTTCAGACTTATGACCATTGCTGTGTTCCAGAGTCATGTGATTCCCTTTTGCAAACTTCTGACAGGTAAAGACAATGAGATTTACTGAACCACCGTGTTACTAACTTATAAATTCTAATGATTCACTTAACAAGCGAAGCACAAAAGGTTGTACAATGAGATAAGTTTCACTTAACAAATGTCTCACTTAACAGCGGAAATATTGGACTCAATTGTGATCATAAGATAGAGATCTCCCTGTATTTTGCCTTATTGTGCAGGAGTAACAAAGACCTGCTCGCTTATTGATTTTTAGTTCATTCTTCCATCCAAAAGTCTCTTTCCTTTTATTAGTACAGAAGTGCACAAGTGGCTCAACTATGCTGACTGTCGCAAGATAAACTACAGTACGTAGTTAATTGGACCTTAATATAAATTTCCTTGGTCGGAATTACATGCTGCAAACTAACACCATGCTGCCTTTCATAGTCAATGACTGGCAATCAATTCCCCTCTTCTTTGCTTTATCTATTTAAAACGTGAATCTATCCTCAGTGAATTCTTTGAGAATAGGTCCACTGCAGACAGAAAATCTGCCAAATTGTGAGGTTTGCTCTAAAAATGTATGTCAAAAAAATGAATAAAGGTCAAAACTTGTGCATTATACAGCCACATATAATCTATAAAAGGAAATTGGATGAATTTCAATCTAGCAGTGTTACAACCAAAATGAACTGGAAAAGTCTATAAAACTTTAGAGGTAGGCTGTTGTTTTTCATAGTTTTACCTTTGTATATTTTTGGCTTTGACCTTGAGTAACTGCTAAGAAAATATTGTAGTATTTTTTTTAACCCCTTTCCTTTAAAAAACATATTAAAGTCAAAGCCAACCATACTCTTCCCCCCCTCCTTTTTGCCTAATATTAATTGTGCATTGATACAAATTTACACAACTGGGTAACTTTTACATTTCAAAGTCTGCAAGCTGTAATACAGACTATTTTTTTTTAAAAAAAGCTTTGAATCTGCCCTTGTGATTGTTCATATGGCTCACAATTTGTGGTTTATGCCATGTGCTCCCACTATGAACCTAAATGACAAGTACAGATATAATCTTTCAAGCTTCTCCAATTCTATATTTATCAGTGCATTAGCACTAAACTATGGTAGCCCTTGACTCTGTTAAAAGCAAAGCAAATTCATCATCATAGATCCAAAAAAAGCAATTTACTTTGCAAAAATAAAAGGCAGCGGTAGCTTAGAAAAAAAAGCAATAAAAGATGCTAACATATTTTTGTCTAAATAACTGCTAACATATTTTATCAATATGGCATACACAACAATACCCTTTTCATCTGCAAGGTAAAAGTGAGGTTTCCATTGTGTAAGTGTATTTGTCCTCTTGACAATTTTCTGCCCTGCCTCTTCACAAGCACCTCAAAACAGAATTTTTTAAATAGTTGTATAGATTTTGAAACTGCTGCAGACGTGATTTTGAGCGATATGAGGGGGGGGGGGTTGTCTGTTTAACTCTTCACTGATTTGGAAATGTCTGAATATTTGGCAGTTTTATTTCAGGCTGAAACAAAAATTGAAACACATCAGAATAAGACTTTGAAGTTTTGTTATAAGAGCTTTGTATTTGTGTTATGAATTACTCATCATCTCCTTAAAAGTATATGATTAAAATGGATATGATATTCATGAACAGCTGACAAAGTCTCTCTGTGTGTGTTTGTGTATATTTATATATCCAAGACATGGCAAGAAATATTTAACATCTGATTTTCTGTCTCGTCATCCTACACTAACATTCCAGTTGCTAAGTCTGGACTTGCAATGTCATTTAGAATATATCAGTGTCACTTAATCATTACAGCTTTATCCTAAGCTTCAATGGATGAATGCAGATTCATAAGAAACTAAATACACACTTGCTACTACCAGCTTGAAATTGTAGTCAAATGGTTACTTTGAGTGATTGCTTTAGAGCGTTAAATACACTAAAAATAATAATCCTTGATGTGTGACATACAGTGGTATCTCTACTTACGAACTGAATTCATTCCATGACCAGGTTATTAAGTAGAAAAGTTTGTAAGAAGAAACAATTTTTGCCATAGGAATCATTGTAAAAGCAAATAATGTGTGTGATTGGGGAAACTACAGGGAGGGTTGAGGCCCTGTTTCCTCCCAGGAGATTCCTAGAGAGGCCCCACAGAGACTTCTCCCCATCTTTTCCAGCCCTGTTTCATCCCAGGAGATTCCTAGAGAGGCCCCATGGAGGCTTCTCCCTGCTTTTTCCGGTTACAGTTTCAGAGGCTCGGATTTGTAAGTGGAAAATGGTTCTTGAGAAGAGGCAGAAAAAAATATTGAACACCCGGTTCTTATCTAGAAAAGTTTGTAAGTAGAGGCATTCTTAGGTAGAGGTACCACTGTATATGTAGAAATCTGGGCATTCCCACTGAGATCATAGAAAAAAGCAAGACAGAATATGGTCCATTTCTCCTTTGTGATAAAATACTAAACTGGTGCCATGTTTGACATAATTAATGCAGAGATACAGTCCTTTCTCAGTGGGGAAAGGAAGCACAGATTAATCTGCTTGGTTGAAGGTTAGTGTAAAAAATGTGAAAGGGTGTGAAAAAAATGGATGTCAATTCTACCACCGCCAGAAGAGAAGACAAGTAGAAAATTATCTTTTCTTTCCAAAAGAAAATAGATTCCAGTTCATTAAAAATTGCAATGCGTATAAGAGACATCAGAAATCTGAATCTTGGGGTTTTTTTTAATACTGTATATATAAATAGGACTGAGGCTAATGCTTCCCTGAAATTATTTTGTTAACTTTCATGAGTTTTTAAATAAAGTCTGGATTGTTGGATTCTGGTGTGACTGCTGACTGCTGGGGGAAGTCAGGCAGGAAAATAATAATAATGTCCTGAGATCCTGCTGGAACTAAGAAGATTAAGGGACAAAGGAGAAAGCCAGCATCTTGCTCAGAGTGAAATTCAAATATTTCCCCCTACTCTTTCTTTGGGCTTCACTTGGTGGACATGGCAGGGGAAGGATACTGAGAAATCTCTATTTTCACCCTACTCCAGGGGAAGGATACTGCAAAATCTCTATTTTCACCCTACTCCAGGGGAAGGATACTGAAAATCTCTATTTTCACCCTACTCCAGGGGGAGGATACTGAAAAAATCTCTATTTTCACCCTACTCCAGGGGAAGGATACTGCAAAATCTCATTCCCTCCCCACTCTTGGGGGAAGGATACTGCACAATCTCTATTCCCTCTCCACTCCTGGGGGAAAGATATTGCAAAATCTCCAATCCCACCCTACTCTGGGGCCAGCCGGAAGTAATATTTGCTGGTTCTCTGAACTACTCAAAATTTCCATTATCAGTTCTCCAGAACCTGTCAGAGCCTGCTGAATTTTACCCCTGATCTTGTCTTTACAGAGTTGGTTTTGGGGAAGATCTGTAAAAACCATGTTTTACTTTAACGTAAGGACATCTGCAAGTAGGGCTGGAAAGTCTGTGGTTTCCAGTCAAGGTAAACAATTATGTTCTATAACTCCCTGGATGGACATTAGATGTGTCTTTAACTACCTGTAGCTTGGCTGAGGAATTCTGGGAGTTAAAATCCACACACAACTTAAAATTGCCAACATTGAGAAGCACTGAAGAATGTCTCCAAAGCGAAAAATAAAAGTTCGTCCTTTTGTCATTGCAAACTCTCATGGTGGAGTTCCTTGGTCCCAAAGAGCTTTTGAGGTCCTTTCCTTTAAGAGTAAACCTCTCCCTACCATTAAATTTTAGCCTCTTGGCCAGGGACTTAAAATATAACTAAATTATTTTTTTAATAATTATTAGTGGGAGATTTGGATGAGGCAAGCAGCTGGACGATAACAGCAAAGATGCATTTTTCAGAGTGCTGACTAGCATGGAGAACCCCAATAAGACCTGGTAGATATTTACAGCTTGTTTTCAAAAATAGATTCCAACTAAAAGGAACTATCTAATTATCATGTGATTCTAATGAAATTCTGTTGACTCGTTGTTCATTTATCTTAGAACTGAAGCAACTGCTGACAAGGCAACTGCTGTGGGAGACATCCTCTCTTCATACTCCTTAGGGGCTAGGGGACAAAAAATATAGCACAGCAGTAATTGTCTTAAGTTGAAAAGGTATCTTTAAAAAAATCACTAAAACTGTTGCAGGAGACTTCCGGGGTGGAGCCAGGCTGAAGCGACGTGCAAGTCAGAAGCTCCTGGTTTGTACTCGAGATTTCCCGTTAAAAAACCAATTAGTGGTGTTAATTCTTCTTGGTGGGAAGAGTTACAGTGAGGGGAAGCATCCAGCTATTGGGGGGTCCGCAACTCCCCCCCCTAGCGGGTGGAAAACCCCCGTGTTTTGGCGGGGAAAAAAGCCGGGGTTTTGTCCCCAGCCCGAAGGCCTGGCTTGCTAAACTGTCATCAGGAAGCAAAAAAAACTGAGCGGCGGCGGCACCAGCGGTTTGAAAAAAAAAAAAAAATCTTTTTATATATATCTACAACAACATTAATAATACCTACCCAGGAAGATTCAGAGGTGGAAAACAACGATATAGCCTCCTATAATCAAGAAGCGGCGATTGAAGAGAGTGGAGCGCGTTATTGTTTGAGGGAAAAGTAAGTCGTTGATGGTGGGCGGAAGTGGTTGCAGCTGGCTGGAGAGCTTATATTGAAGGCCCGGGAGCGGAGAACGGGACGGAGAGCCTAGAAGGACCGGAGCTGTAAGGCCGGCGAGACGGGAGCGCTGCAACGAGTTGGACTGAGAACGAGAAGGGAGACTTGGAGTGTTGGGGACGCTGTGCTGCTGGATTAAGAAGACTCCTCCACAGCCATCTATCACCCCGAAGGAAACAAGCAAGAGACAAGCAAGAACGGCGAGAGGAGTTGCGTGAGTTGCAAGAGGTTTGAGAGCTGAGACAACCGCCGTTTGCGCCATTTGCCCCTCCTCCCCTCCAGCGAGTCCAGAGAATCAGCCACCATTAAAGAAACTCGGCTGGGAGGCGACAGAGAAGAGGCGGAAGAGGGTGAAGGAGGGCTAAAAGCTAAAAGCTTGTTGCTTCGGTATGGTCTGTGGGGGGTTGTAAAATTCAAGCTGTCTGAAAGAAGGAGAAGAACAGAGAGAAGAGAAGACGTCCCTCTCTTCTGTATGCCTAGTGGGAGAATTGAAATCGTTGTCGACATCGTGCGCTGGTGAAAGTTACTGACTGAACTGCTGACGCCTAATTGAAACCAACGCTGCAAATTTGGAGCCGAGTGAAACGTGTCGTATTTATAATCACTTATGTTACTTATGTTAGCTACTTATATTAGTCACTTATTTTCTTAATACATTAGTATATTTTATTAACATTATTACTACCACTCTTACTATTATCAATATTGACCATTGTAACTGTTAGTTTTGTGTTGTTCTCTTTTCCCACTCTTTCTTTCTTTCGTTTTTTTTTTCTTCTTCCTTTTTGCTGATTCATTTTTGCCTGTCTTCCCTCTCTTTTTACATTTCTTTTCTTGTCTTTCCTTATGCCCACGTGCTTTCCCTAATTTAATCTCTCCCCCTCCTCCCCTCCTCCTCCTCTAACTAAGATTAAGAAATTTTATCTCTGTCTTGATTTCCCTCGGTTTAACAGTCCAAAATGATTAACTGTGATTAATTGTGATTAACTGATTATTGGCTTAGGGGTTATACCAAGAACCTTAAATTAATTGATACTTGATAGTTGATATTAAACAATACTACGAAGGATTAATTAATAATTATTATATATAGTGTTTATAACAGTATTTATAGAACGTTGTAAGGTTTTTTAAGACTAAGCTTGAATTAACTTAAGGTACACCTATACTATTTATAATATTTATAATATTTATATTTATAATATCTATACTATTTATTATCTTTTATTACTAAATCAATTTATACAATCTTGATTACTATTAACATTAATATTAGAGTATAGTTTTTATGAAGGATTAACTATTTATCTTAAACTGTATTTAAACCTTATTTCTATCTAAATTCTACTCATATTCTGATTGAACACTGTTGTAATTGACTAACTGCCAATAAGTGAACAATTAAGTGATAGACATAGATATAATTAATTAGAAAGTAGAAATCAGAAATTTTGCACTCTGTATTTAACCTCTTTCTACTAATAGTGGAGAATTCAGCTGTGTTAGAACGAGCCTAACTATTTCAACCTCCCAAACAAAACTATTCTTGAACTGTGACTTAAATAACATCCCTATCTTTACGACTCAATTGAACACGTGGAAAGGTCACTACTTTGGGATAATTTGGACAATCTGTCAACTATCCTCGTCTGGTTAGGGAGTATGACAACTAATTTCTCTAAATACCAAAAAAAAGCTACACCAGGAACTCCGACGATGCAAACTGTAAAACCAAACACAGAAATGGCAACCACCGACAAAACTTCTCTGCAATCAATTCAGGCTTCACTAAGTTTGATTCAAGAGTTTATGGTCCGCAGCCAAGAGGTAGCTACAGTTACCCAAGAAACCATTAGGCAAAACCACGAGGAAACAAAACAAAACTTTGAAAAGATGTCTGGAAAGATGGAAGGCCTGGAAAATCAACTCGAAGGTATACAAGAAATCATAACTATCCATGAGCAGAGGATACAAAATATTGAAACAGACACCAAAAGAATCGATGAAAGAAGAATTGAATCAGAAAGAAGATTAATTGCGGCCAATAATGAGCTCGGAAATTCAATAGCAATCCTGGAGATGGAAAAAGCAGCTTATTTTCTTCGCTTCCAAAACATTCCGGAAAATACAGACGAAGATCTATTTAACAAATTAGCCCAGCTGATTACTGACAACACACAGATCGAACTAGAGGAGGTCAAGGACCACATTGACGAAATCTACAGAATACAAACAAACTATGCCAAGAACCATAGATTACCCAGAGAGGTCCACGTAAAATTTACGAAAAAGTCCATCAGGGATGAAATATATAAATCAACAAGAAGCGGGAAAATTATGTACCAAGAAAAAGAAATTATAATACTCAAACAAATTCCGAAAAGAATAAGGGAGAAAAGAAGAGAATTCCACTTTCTTACGGCAAAACTACTGAGAAGGGGAATCCCATATCGATGGCTAATTCCGGACGGTCTTCTAGTAACATGGAATGGAAAAAAAATTAAAATAGACTCGTTCGAGAAAGCGGATTATTTTATTCAAAACAATTTAGAGCAAGACACAGAGATTCGCCAGACCATAGAGGAACTATCACAGGAGGAGAGACGGAGGGAGGATAGAGGAGAGGAAGAACAAGGTGAGGAAAGACAACAAAAAGAACAAAGGGTAACAACAAGAGCGGCGGCTAAACGTCAATAAAGGAAGAGAAGGTAACCGGAGAGGAGAGGGAGGAAAATGACGCGAAAGATACTTGAGTTGATCTCTGTAAACATCAACGGATTGAATTCTCCGATAAAAAGAAAACAGATAATGACAAAATTATTAAAACAAAATTCAGATATATCATGTCTTCAGGAAGTACATATTAGGAAGCAAGATTGTAAACTTTTAGAAAATAAAAAATTAGGTAAATTATTTACAGCCCTATCAGACTCAAAAAAGAGAGGGATTGCTTTGTACATTAAGGACTTTTACCAACCGGAAAAAATTTACTCAGATGAAGATGGCAGAATTCTAATTGTAAAAATTAAAATAGGTTATAGAGAAATAGCGATAGTGGCGATCTATGCCACAAACACAAAACAGAAACAATTCTATCAAAAACTAGCTGAACAATTAGCACAGGTACAAAAAGGGGACATCTGTATTATTGGAGACTATAATGCAGTGAGCGATCCCAAAAAAGATTTTAAATCTGTAAAGAAAAAACTAAAAGACAGGAAAATACTACCATCAGAATTCCAGGAAATAGCAAGGGAATATAGACTGGCAGATATCTGGAGAGAAAGGCACCCATCTGCACGGGAATACACCTTCTACTCATCACCGCAAAAGTCATGGTCACGAATTGATATGATTTGGGCAGACCAAAATTTTGGGAAGTTAATCTATGAAATTGAAATAGGTCCAAATATTTGGGCAGACCACCAACCAATATTGATGAAAATTAAAATACCGACCCCAGGTCAACACCGGTGGTCCATAAATCAACTGTTATTTCAAGATCAGGATTATATCAAACATATCAAACAAGAATTAAAATTATTTTTAAGAGATAATTGGAATACTGATACCACTATTCAGAATATTTGGGACACAACAAAAGCATTTATGAGAGGCATAACAATAGCTTATTTAGCAAAAAAAAAGAAACAGAAAGATAGGAAACTAAACGAACTCAAGACCAAATTAAAACACGCAGAATTAGAAGCCCAAA
This sequence comes from Erythrolamprus reginae, assembly GCF_031021105.1. NCBI lineage: Eukaryota > Metazoa > Chordata > Lepidosauria > Squamata > Dipsadidae > Erythrolamprus > Erythrolamprus reginae. The sequence continues at coordinate 17,127,966 of NC_091963.1, read as the reverse complement.
AAGATCTCCAAAACGGAAAAATAAGAGAAGAGATAGATGTAATAAAGCACAATATCAATTTAATGATACAAGATGAAATTGTCACAAAACTAAGGAAGACCAATCAATATCAATTTGAAAATGCGAATAAAATAGGCAGATGGCTTGCTTATAAATTAAAAAAGCAAGAAGAAGAACGATACATACAAACATTAGAAGATAAGAACGGGGAATTACAACATACACTGGGGGAAAAAAAGAATATAGCAACTGAATATTATGCTCATTTATACCAAAAGGAAGAAACAAACCAATCCCAATTAAATAAATATCTTGAGGAAGCGGAAATACAAAAGATATCAGAATCAGATGAAATCATACTAAACAAAGAAATAACCAAACTAGAAGTGGAATACGCAATAACCAAACAAAAGAACAGTAAAACCCCAGGTACAGACGGGATACCGGCCGAATTCTACAAAGAACTAAAAGACTATTTATTAGAAATCCTAGTAATAATATTTAATGAAGTATTGGAAAAAGGCTTGCTACCAATATCCTGGACACAAGCCTTGATAAGTCTAATCCCGAAAGACCCGGAAAAAAAAAAACATATACAAAACTATCGGCCCATATCCCTCCTCAATGTTGATTATAAAATATTCATGACAATAATAGCGGAAAGATTTAAACCAATTTTAAACAAAACAATAAAGGAAGATCAAAATGGTTTTCTCCCAGGCAGATACATAAGGAATAATACAAGAATAATTCTTAACACTCTAGAATACTATGAGACACACTCCGGAAAACAATTAGCATTAATATTCTTGGACGCCCAAAAAGCTTTCGACAATTTAAGGTGGGAGTTTATTCTTGAAGTAATTAAAAAAATGCAATTTGGCCCAAAAATAATAAACATGTTCCAATCTATATACAATACGCAATCGGCTCAAATTATATTTAATGGGGAATTAACAAGATCTTTTCAAATTGCAAAAGGTGTTAGACAAGGATGTCCTCTATCCCCACTTCTATACATCCTGGCAGTAGAAACACTTCTTAATCAAATAAGATCCAACATGGAAATTATAGGTCTTAGAACAAAAAAACACGAATTTAAAGTTCAGGCTTATGCAGATGACCTAGCATTCATCTTGGAGGATCCAATAGAAACAGGGGAACACCTGCTGAGAGAGATACAACGGTATGGAGAAGTGGCCGGCTTAAAAATCAATAAACAAAAAACTAAAATTATAACTAAAAATATGGACACTAAACAAGAACATGAATTAGAGACATTATTAGGAATCCAAACTGTTAAAAAAGTTAAATACCTGGGCATAACACTAACGAACAGATGTGGTACAATACAAAAAGATAATTACGAATCCCTCATTAAAAAAACAGAACAACAGTTAATTAGGTGGAACAAAATTCATATCTCATTATCAGGGAGGATAGCCACAATTAAAATGTCTATACTACCAAAATTTTTATATTTATTCCAGACGATCCCAATAAAATTAAACCAAAAATTTTTCAGCAAAATAAATACAACCATTTCAAAATTTATCTGGGCGGGGAAAAAACCAAGGGTGAGATTTAAAGCCTTACAAGACAGAGTAACACAAGGCGGATTTGGATTACCAAACTTCCAAGCCTATTACGAAGCATCGGTCCTTCTATGGCTTAAAGAGTGGATAACTCTCCAAGATCAAAGACTTTTGGCCTTGGAGGGCCATAACATCCTCCAAGGATGGCACAGTTTCCTATGGAGCGAAAAAGGGAAAACGCCAGTATACTTTAGATGTCACATGATCAGGGACTCCTTAATAAATGTGTGGTTAAAAACTAAAAAAGAACACTACTACAAAATTCCAAAATGGTACTCCAGTCTTGAAGCGCTCAGACACCCAAATTTATTTCAATCACCAAAAATATTGAACTACAACCACATATTAGATGAGAAAGGAGATATAAAATCCAGACAGCAACTAAGAAACCAAAATATCGATATTGACTGGTGGTCCTACGCTCAAATTTTGACGAAATGGAATAGAGACAAAAAAAAAGAAGGGATCCAAGAAAAAGAAAGCATAATTGATAAAATACTATTAGGATATCCGAAAAAATTTATAACCAAAATGTATAATTATATAATGGGGTACTCTATGGAAACTGAATTAGTAAAAGAGAATATGATTACCTGGGCTAAAAACATAGGGCATTCCATTTACATTGAACAATGGGAACAAATGTGGAGAAACCTGAAAATTACTAAATCAATTCCATACAAAGAGAACCTACAAAAGATGTTTTATAGATGGCATCTATCACCAACGAGACTGGCCAAGATCTATCCCACCATAAAACCAAATTGTTGGAGGTGCAATAGCAAAATTGGAACATTTTTTCATTTATGGTGGACTTGCCCCCTTATCAAAAAGCTATGGAAAAAAATCCAAACATGGATACAACAAATCACAACAGTTTCCTTAAAACTCACACCAGAAATATTCCTCTTGAGCATAATTGATTTGAAAAACAAGAAAGAAGACACGTACCTGATACACCATATAATTACAGCTACTAGAATAACAATAGCACAAAACTGGAAAAGAGATACTATACCAACTGAAAGAGAAATCATCAAAAAAATCTATGACTGTGCAGAAATGGATAGGCTTACGCAAAAACTCAAAAATAAAGAAGATTCGAAATTTTACAAAAATTGGGAAAAATTTTACAATTGGGTAAAAAGTAAGAAAAGAAATAAATGAAGAAAAGGGGAAAATATAACGAAATACTACAAAAAGTAGATATATTAAAATGCTAAAATATTAAAATATAAGTGGAAAGTGTAGAAATGACTGTAGAAAAACTCTAGAATTCTGAAGGATAATATCGGACTACTAAGAATATTTTGATCAATCCAACACGATTCCTCCTCAAATGTAAATACATATTGATATAAATACTACACTAACGAAACCGCGGCTTCCATATGCCGCCCAAATAAACAATCTAGACCTTTTAGAACTATTACAGTTCAATGGGGGGGAGGGGTTGGGAGGAAGATCCAAAGACCCAAAAGATAACGAACTATAGAGAGATATTATGTTAACCACAATAAGTTATGATATGTAAATAATTGAATGGAGTGATTATGGCATAACTGCAAGTATGTTAGGTTATCACAATGTTAATCGATGTATCTTTCTCCCTTTGTACATAATTTCTTTTGTAAATCAATAAAAATTATTTTTCAATAAAAACTGTTGCAGGAGGAAACATTTGCACTTAAGAAGTTATCTTGGGAATAAAATGCTGCTTTGCAGCTTCATTTTAATCTCTGTGTAAAGTATTGTGTCTATACTCTGCTTCCCCCAAAATAAGACAGCGTCTTACATTAATTTTTGCTCCCAATGATGTGCTACGTCTTATTTTCAGGGGATGTCTTATTTTTTTTCAATGAAGAAGAATTCATATTTATTGCTGCTGATAAAAAAATGAACATTTATTCTATACTGTACAGTAGTTGTCATCACGAACCAGCACAACCAGACAAACTGTGAATCCTATCAAGAATTCCTTACTACTACTGTACCAAAAGACCCACTTTTGTCGCCAGGCGTGGGGATAATTATCATCTTTCCCCCTTTTTATTATATTTTTGGCCTTACTGCATTAGGTTGAATGTGTGTGACTGCATAGCTAGGGGTTTTATTATGTTATTAATGTCTTTTAAATGGATCTAATTTTTTATTGTTAGATTTGTAATGTATTGTATTACTGCTATGCTGTGAGCCACCCCGAGTCTTCGGAGAGGGGCGGCATACAAATCTAATAAACTATAACTAACTATAACTAACTATTATTTCCATGTACAACAATTATACTTTCTTCAAATATATGTTATATATGTTCTGTTCAGGAATGCTGCGAACCGAAATGTCTCCTACGTCTTACTTTCGGGGGATGCCTTATATTAGGCAAGTCTATGAAACCTCTCCTATGTCTTACTATTGGGGGTGACTTATTTTTGGGGAAACTGGGTATGGGAAATTCAGGATAGTCTATATTTAGCCAGGATGCTAAATTGGGCTCGCGCCGCGGCTCATGAGTGCTTGCGGGGCCAGTGTGATTTTGTTTCTGCATCTGTGGAGATAGCAATATTGTGCATGGAGCCGCATATGCGCCCATGTTTCGGCATGCACAGAAGCAAAAAACCCTCACTGAAACACGGACTCACCTGAGGCTCTATGCACAATTTTGCTATCTCCACAGGTGTAGAAGCAAAATCACGCTGGTCCCGCAAACACTTGCACACCGCGGTGGCGAGCCTAATTTAGCGTTCCGGCTAGCAGCCCACCTCTGGATGTAACCATGCAATCATCATGTTTACATTATGTACCACAATATGGTTATCGTAGCCATTGTGACTTTTTTCAACCTCACTCCTTCCTAACATTTGTGTGTTTAAGGGGGGTTGTTTGTTTGTTAGATTTCTATGCTGCCCTTCTCCTGAGACTCGGGGCAGAGTAGAACAAAACAAATACAATATGTAACATTTAAAATACTAAAAAACATCAAATCTAAAACATGTAAAAAAAAAACAACCTAAGAAATATCACATTCTAAACTACAGTTTATTTAAGTGGATACCTAGCACTCATCCATATATAAGTGGCTAAAGTTATAATACCTTTGTGGTTCACATGATATCTTAAGCAGGCTATGGCTGAAATGCCCAAATGTGGGTAATTATTTCCATTTGCCTATTTAAAAATAGTAGCCCACTTGTTCTCCATGTTCAATATGGGCCATGGAATCAGGTGCTAATTGACTGTCAGTTCTCTACAAGAACCATACATCTGAGTCGCCTGGAGAAGGGCGGCATAGAAATCGAATGAATGAATGAATGAATGAATGAATGAATGAATGAATGAATGAATGAACAAATAATAAACAAATAATAAACAAATAAACAAATAAACAAATAAACAAATAAACAAATAAACAAATAAACAAATAAACAAATAAACAAATAAACAAATAAACAAATAAACAAATAAACAAATAAACAAATAAACAAATAAACAAATAAACAAATAAACAAATAAACAAATAAACAAATAAACAAATAAACAAATAAACAAATAAACAAATAAACAAATAAACAAATAAACAAATAAACAAATAAACAAATAAACAAATAAACAAATAAACAAATAAACAAATAAACAAATAAACAAATAAACAAATAAACAAATAAACAAATAAACAAATAAACAAATAAACAAATAAACAAATAAACAAATAAACAAATAAACAAATAAACAAATAAACAAATAAATCTTTACATGTTTAGAAATGAATACACAAGCATTAGGTGATTATTCATTTTGCCTATCTTGTAAGATCAACTAAATCAAAATAACAGTGATAAATACTGGATGTACATCTTTTCTGTCTCTTTTCCTTATTGGAAGTAACTTTAAGACTTTTATCACTAAGGATTTTTGACATAGTGGAGATGCAACCAACAATTGAGCTGTGACACATCCCTTTTGTTTCTTCCTTCACAATGAAAACAAACAAAAGGAGTCAGTGAGGAAACTGCTCTTCTCAAACCACATCTAGTCTTGTAAGACTGACATCAGCCCTAGGCCAGGCTAATCATCCCCTGTAATATATAGAATGTAGAATATTTATTAGAGTTGAAAGGGACCTTGCAGGCCATCAAGTCCAACCCCCTGCTCAAGCAGGAAACCCTATAACTCCCCAGACAGATTTCCTTTTGAATATGTTGAGAGTTGGGGCATTCACAACCTCCCCTGGCAAGCCGTTCTATTGGTTGATCACTCTGACCATCAGGAAATTCTTCCTTATTTTCAGGTTGAATCGCTCCTTGGTCAACTTCCATCTGTTGTTTCTCATCTGGCCCACTGGTACTCTGGAAAAGAGTATGACCCCCTCCTCTCTGTGGCAACCCCTTAAGTACCTGTATAGTGCTATCATGTCCCTCCTGGCCATTCTTTTCACTAGACTATCCATGCCTAGTTCCTGCAACCTCTCTTTGCGTGTCTTGGTTTCTACTCCCCTTATCATCGAATATGTAAAATAACAAAATAAGAGAGTTGGGAGGGGTCTTGGTGGTCTTGTAGTTCAACTCCCTGCTTAGGCAGGAAACTCTATATGATTTCAGATAAATGGTTGTTCAATTTCTTCTTAAAAGCCTGTTATAGGCCAAGGCTACTTTGATTGTAAAGTTTTAGTAACAGAATCCTGCAAATCTTCATGAGTATTATGAAGATCTTGCTGAAATGTTTACTCATGTTACACTCCTACCCCAGACTCAGTCCTCTTTTATCAGACTTTGTTTTGACAAGGCCATTCCATTCAATTTTTTTATTGTGATTGCAACCACAATCTCGACCTTCTTAAGATTCCCCCCCAAACCCAGGCATATTTATTTATTTATTGTTAGAGTTGAAAGGGACCATGAAGGCCATCAATTTCAACCCCCTGCCCAAGCAGGAACCCTATAGCACATGTCTAAGACTTGGTTTTCCCCAAAAGAAGCAGGATTTCCACCATTCAGTTAAGGCTACCATCTTGGTTTCTCTCTAAATCCCCATAATTCTTTATTTCATTGTTCCAATCTTCCTGACTTTATCTTAAAATAAGACCTGAGATGGCATTTCAAATAGCATCTGATGAAGGCAGAGCCTAGTGAAATAACTTTTTCTCAACAGGGAAAAGTTTCTCCATCAAATATGTCTTCCAAGGGGGTCAGCAGGTCACAAAAAGTATCATGGGCCACCTCACGCAACCTTGGAAGAAACTGTATACATCCATCTATAGTAAAGGAATGCCTAGCCTTCAAACATATTTCTCCAATAAATGTAACCAGAGTCTGACCCTACAGTAATTTTTCCACTTTTCCAGGTATAATTAATTAATTATCGCTGCAATTTCTAAAATAAATTTTTGGATAGGGCAATGGGATTATTTACGCATTTGTGCTGTTTAAGTGACAATCCTCATAGGTGTAAAGTTACTCCTATGTGGGAGATTCACCTGCTGACTTGGCAACCTTTCCTTTCCCCTGTGAAACCTCCCAGAACAGATAATTTCATTATGAATGTTGATGTATTGCATTCTCAGGCACTAAATGTGCAAGCAGGGATAGCAACATCCGTACAAACAACCTTTGCCGTGTTGTTGTAATCTTTCCAAAATGCTTTCAGTGTCTTTTAAGAACAGAACTGTGACTGAGCTACTGTACATTCAATGAAAAAAACAAAGACAAAAAGAGCTGGTTAAAGAGTATGCTTTCCTCCTCTTTTTTTGGCAGTCAAAAACTGCAGTGAATTTACTTTTCTACCACATATCTCAAAATTAAAGTCAAATTGTTATTTTAAATATTATATTCAGATATCCCCTAAAGAAGGATTATTCTGTACTGTAGTCGTAAAAATTATGTTTGCTATATGAAAATTGGAGCTGGGGAGAGAGGAAAAAATGAGAGTTAGATTTGTGAGCTTGTGTGTGTGCTCAACAAATGCGGATTGTGGATTGCCACAATGGAGTTGTCATATGTTTTTTCCAAGAAAGAAAGAATGTATGGAGGAAGGAGAGAATGTTTGAGGCAAGGAAAACTTACACTGCACATTTTCTTTGCTGATAGGATGTTTTTAAACAGCAGATAAAACTCATGTGTGTTCATCCCATAACATTGAAGGCCTAAGTATAGACCAAAGCCCCACAAGTTCTTCTTGTTGATGTTTTTTGGTATAAACTATAATGGAAAGTTATCCTGGTGTTTTGAATCTCCTGGTGGTCTTCAATATCATAGCCCATGATATCTTCCTGGTTTAGTTATGGAGGTGTTTTTGTTCAGTAATGGTGATAGTAATGGTCAAACCTTCATCTTCCTTCCTACATAGCTGTCTATAGATGCCAAGTGTATTGGTGGTCATTGAAACAGATGTCCAAGTGCCGCTTCTATGTTGGTTGAGGTAGACAGGATTCCCTTGCGTACCATTTTTGGGGGATCAAAGGAAAGGGAGGGCCCTGCCTTCTCTTTCTGCTCAAGACCCCAAAGTACAATTGGTGGGCCACTGTGTGACATAGAATGCTGGATTTGGTGGACTTTGGCCCCATTCAGCATAGCTCTTCTTATGTTCTTATGTCCCTTTCCCCACTTCTCTTTAATGGCTATATGCAGTTGCTGATAACAGCTGAAGGCTTAGGGGAAGTATCATAAATTGGTTGATGATAACCAGTTACTTCATCCTGAGAAGAGTGGAAGTTCTCAAAGGTACCTGAAATCTGTCACACTGGATAGAATTAAGCAGGCTTCAACTTGAATTCATTCATTCATTCATTCATTCATTCATTCATTCATTCATTCATTCATTTGACTTCTATGCTGTCCAATCTTGAAGGACTCAGGGCGGCTTACAAACAATATAAAAAAGTACAGTTAGCAATAAAAAGAAGTCAAGTGCAAATTAAAGCAATAACCCCAGTTAAAACCCACAATTCAGCAATCCAACCAAAACATACATATCATTCCATACGATTTGGCCATGAAAGATGTACAATTCCTGGCCCCCAGACCTTCAGATAAAGCTAGATCTTCGTAGCCTTTCAGGTGGCCAGCAGGGTGCGAGCAGTACGGACATTGGGTGAGAGTTGGAATCTTACCAAGACAGAATAACTGTGGATTTGAAACCAACCTGAGTCTAGACAAAATGTACTTTTGATACTGGATGATATAGCACTATTTTGCACATTGGTGGTCTTTCTGGGTTCACACCTAAATGGTGGAGATTGTGACATGATCATCTTTGAAGAGTTATAACTTCTTTGGTGAAACCTTTAATTCAATCTCTCACTATAGACAGTAAGGAAGACTTGATAGAAATATGAGGAACTTTTTCTCCAGTCTGAAACATTTTTAAGTCCTCCCAAAATATGAGATAACATTCAGAAGTAACTTAGACATAAATCTCTCCAATTCACTGAACTCTATGGAGCAAGTATAGCATAATCAAATTTCTACAAAACGATCAATTTTAGTTTTCCTTTGGAGTGATTTCCTGATCTACTTAGTGTGGCTGGTACTCATAGCCTTGTCATTTTACAGTTGGATTACTGCAAATGTGCTTTACATGGGACTGCTCTTGAAGACTATCCAGAAACTCTAGCACAGTGATGGCAAACCTATGGAATGATGGCATGCAGAGCCACATCTGCTGGCACGCGAGCCATTGCCCTAGCTCAGCTCCAACATGCCTGTGTGTGCTGGCCAGCTGATTTTTGGCCAGCACAGAAGCTCTGGGAGGGTATTTTTGTCTTCCAGAGAGCCTCCAGGGGGATGGGGGAGAGGCTCCAGAGAAGCCTTTGGAGCCTGGGGAAGGTGAAACATGAGCCTACTGGTCCCACTAGAAGTTGGGAAACAGGCCATTTCCAGCCTCCAGAGAGCCTCTGGAAGGTGAAGTAAGCCAGAGTACCTCCGGAACCGCCTGCTACCACACGAATCCCAGCGACTGATAAGGTCCCACAGAGTTGGCCTTCTGCGGGTCCCGTCGACTAAATAATGTTGTTTGGTGGGCCCCAGGGGAAGAGCCTTCTCTGTGGTGGCCCTGGCCCTTTGGAATCAACTCCCCCTGGAGATTAGAACTGCCCCCACCCTCCCTGTCTTTCATAAACTACTCAAGACTCACTTATACCGCCAGGCCTGGGGGAGTTGAGACACCTTTTCCCCAGGCTCTTTTATATTTTGTTTTGTGTTTGGTATGAATGTGTTGTTTGGTTTTTTAAAAAATATGATAGGGTTTTATTTTTTTTTTTAATATTAGATTTGTTCTACTATAATATTGTTTTTATTATTGTTGTGAGTCGCCCCGAGTCTTCGGAGAGGGGCGGCATACAAATCTAATAAATTATTATTATTATTATTATTATTATTATTATTATTATTATTATTATTATTATTATTTTCATCCTCCCCAGGCATTGAATTATAGGTGTGGGCACCTGCGTATGAGCGATAGCTTGCATGCACATTCTTTTGGCACCCAAGGGAAAAAATGTTTGCTGCCACTGCTCTAGCAGATGCAGTGTGAGGAGGTGGACCAAGTAGTTATCTACTCATCTACAAAACAATATTGATAAAATTGAACGGGTCCAAAGATGGGCTACAAGTATGGTGGAAGATCTTAAGCATAAAACGTATCAGGAAAGACTTCATGAACTCAATCTGTATAGTCTGGAGGACAGAAGGGAAAGGGGGGACATGATTCTAAACATTTAAATATGTTAAAGGGTTAAATAAGGTTCAGGAGGGATGTGTTTTTAATAGGAAAGTGAACACAAGAACAAGGGGGCACAATTTGATGTTAGTTGGGGGAAAGATCAAAAGCAACATGAGAAAATATTATTTTACTGAAAGAGTAGTAGATGCTTGGAACAAACTTCCAGCAGACGTGGTTGGTAAATCCACAGTAACTGAATGTAAACATGCCTGGGATAGACATATATCCATCCTAAGATAAAATACAAGAAATAGTATAAGGGCAGACTAGATGGACCGTGAGGTCTTTTTCTGCTGTCAATCTTCTATGTTTCTATGTTATGGATTCACTTCTCCATGGGACAAGATTACTACAGAAGCTGCATTTGTGGAATCCCCCCCCCTTCATGTGGGATACTAGCTATTGGTTATCATCTTCAAAGTCTTACCTGGCTCAGGTCATGGATATCACACATCAAACTTCTCAAGTTGAAACCTTCCAGTAAGATGGAGAAGCAGGAGGACAAAGGAATATGTCATATTCAAGGACGGTTTGCTCAAACTGTCTCTGTGATGACCCCTTTCTGTTGTAACTATTAATTCCAACAGATACCTCTTTACTGTATGTTAACCTAACTATAAAAATAATTGCTTTTCAGAAAGGCATCTGGGAATGACCAAGTTGATGCTAACCTTAAATAATGACACCTATAGATCAGGGGTTGGTTCGCTTACCTTCCTTACCAGTTCGCATCATAAAATAAGTGTCTGTTTTGCACCTGTGCATTCACTTTGCTCATTAACACACCTACATCACTTCATGAAATTGACCCTCTGCATATACAAAGAAGCCTTTGTACATGTGCAGAGGGTTTTTAGTAAGCCACGGTGACTGGCGGACCGATTCAGGAGCATGGACCATTGGCCATGATTGCTGGTTCAGTGAGCGGCAGCAAATGTCCATAGCGGTTCTAAAGAACCGATCCAAACCAGCAGCAACCCACCACTGCTATAGATAGGCTCTAAAGGTATTAATGATTTTTTTATTTTTAGTCTTCTGATATTAATGCTTTTAAGCTCATCAATTCATCAGAAATGAAGACATGTATAAATTGTAGCAATATAGTAATAATTATTAATAATGTAAAGCCACATTTATTTAGAAATGAATTTTATTTCAGTGGCTCGGAAAATTGCATATCTAAGTCAGCTTATTGATGAAATTATAACATTTAGATTCTGTGGCTTAATGCACCTGACTCACTGGCAGGCCCAGAAATTCTACCTTTTTACTTGCTAGTTCTTATTCAATTTAATACAAGAGAATTTTTTTTTAATAAAGTATGTTTTTTTAAAAAAAATATCTTTATTGAATATTTACATTTAAAAACAACAGAATCAAAGACACAAAAAAGAACATACAAACAAAAACGTAACATACAAAAGCATGCAACTTTATAATATATAGGTTACTTTGGTATCAGAACTTAAGCATCTAACAATTAACATATATGCCAGCTATTCTGCTGGACCTTGTTCCTTACAGCCTATCTATATTTTATTCCATTTCGTTTTCTAACTTTATTGTAAACTACGTTTTATAAGTTAAAGTAAAAACAGTAATTTTTTTACAGACCGTTCACCTACTTCAATCAACAAATAGCATCTAAATTAAAATATGCCATTTTGCACACTGTTTGCATCAATAAAAGCAAACCCAACATTTCCACATTTTTAAAAAATGAAACCAATACTATCCCAGTGAAAACATGTTATCTACGCTAACAAGAGCCAGCCAATTGCAGGTAGATCCAATCTAGGGTTTTAGGGCCGCACATTTATTAATGGCCCTGCTTCCTGAAAGAACTATGCAGTTTGAAGTCCAAGGTTGAATCTTCATTTATGACAGGAAAAGCTGCTAAGGCAACAAGCCACCACAGTTTTATAACAGAAGCTATTAATAGTCATATGTTTCCAGAGGGTTGGCATGATTCTTGCCTTGACAACTTTGCAATACTGTAGTGGTGTTTCACAACTGGCCCAAGTGAACCATTGTTCTACTGTCTTGTCAGTATCACTCGAAGGACGACTCACAAGAGTATCTACATTCCATGTACTCGTACGTTCTTCCTTGACTGATCACCAAGTTCGCCATCTCATTTCAAGGGACTTTCCCCTTTGAATTTCCAGAAAGTGCAGCAATCCAGCATTTATCAACCCACACGTCACATTGGTTCCTTGAAATTTCTAGCTGTGCACAAGAGCCAAGATGAACCCTCTTCAGGACACCTTTGGAGACAAGCATGGAAACCTTTGCTTGGTGTTCAGAAGAACATTCTGCTCAGACAGATTGCTCAAGGCAAGGAAAGATGACAAAGAATGGACTTGTCTTCCTCTGGGTGATTAGTAGAAGGTGTGTAAGTTTTTTTTTAAGAGGGATTGTTGCTTATCCATCCAACCACCCACTTCTTCAAGTTAGGCTACCGAGTTGAAGAGTGGGTGAGATTGACATACTTTACCTAACTCTGTTTCATTTCCAGTTCAACTGAGGCACATCCCAACTTGTCAAGCTGTTATGATCTGCCATCTATATCCTGTTATTTTGCTCTGCCTGAGGCACACAACTGCTGTGCGGTTTGAAGTGTTTCAAAGTCGTACCATTTCCACTGTCTGGTAAGAAGGGGGTTTTCAACACATATGGGAAGACTTCCTCTGAGCACCAGAGAGGATGCTTTGCAAAGGGAACTATCCATGATAACAATAGTATTTTTAAAAAAATACAAAAAAAAATTCAACACAATTAGAATCTGTGAAGGTTTAATTATTTCAATAGAAGTCGAATGCTCGGTAGCGATAGCAGGAAATGCTTCCTCTGTTAAAGTAAACTTTCAAAAGCATTGAATGTCAAGTCTGGTAACTAAGTATACATAAGCATCTTCTTCTGTTGCCATTTCCTTCCTTGCTTCCCCCTCTTTCTTTCTCCTTCCTTCCTTCCTTCCTTTCTTCCCTTTCTCCCTTCTTTCTTTCCTTTCTTCCCTTTCTCCCTTCCTTCCTTCCTTTCAAAGTCATTAACATTTTTAAGTTATTACGTTGGATCTTTTTAAAAAAAATAAAAATGCAAACCAGCGCTGACCCTATTTGGAGGTTTTGGTTCTTTTAGTTCAGCCAAGGATAGCTTAGAGCTGCCACTAGTTATGCAAACATAACTGGATTTGTTTGAATATACATAAAAGTATGATTTGTTGCTGTGTATAACTACAGATGAATGTGGTCCTTAAATTTGATAACACAGTAGCAAACAGATGCCTTAGGTTGAAACATTTATTGTGACATCACGACTGGAGTTTTGCCCTTTTGTTCTTATATGACACTGCATCTTAGTACATAAATTGTACAGTCTGTATTGTGAGTCATGTTGTGACATTCTCCTTCTGCAGGATGGCTTGCCTAGGTTTTTGCTCAATTATTAAATTCGGTACATGATGCAAGACGTTGAAAAAAAAGATACTTGCATGAAAAAATATGTACTGTTACACACAAGAAATACTCTGCCCATACTTAGGTATATTATGTATTCATAATGATGTGCCACTATGCCCCCTGAAATTACTAAACAAGACTAATTTAAGAACAGCATATTAAAACATTGAGAAAGAAGAGTTTCTGTTTTGGTATATTTGTACAACAGAACATTCCTATGCATGAATCACTGAAAGATATTTCAGGATAGTTACAGAACAGATACACACTATTGTCCAAAGAATCACAAAACCTAACATAATGTTCAAGCCTTAGTAAGACTTTGCTTGGGACACTGCATCCAGTTCTGGTCACAAAAAAAAAAAAAAGATGTTGAGACTCTGCAGAGAAGAGCAACCAAGATTATTAAGGGGCAGGATATTAAAATGCATGAAGAATAGTTATAGGAACTGGATATGTCTATTGAAAAGAAGAATTAGGGGGAACATGACAGCTGTGTCCCAATACTTGAGGGATTCCTACAAAGAAGAGGGAGTCAAATTGTTTTCCACAGCATCTGAAGGCAAGACAAGAAACAATGGATAGAAACTAAGGAGAGAAGCGATATGGAATTAAGGAGATACTTCCTAATTCTGCAACCCAACAAGACCGACACAGACTTAGAGGATAATCAGAACTGCAGAAAAAACAATTACTGCCAACCTGCCTTCCATTGAGGACCTGTATACTATATGAGTCAAAAAGTGGGCGGTGAAAATATTTACTGGCTTTATTTTATGTACACTGAGAGCATATGCACCAAGACAAATTCCTTGTTGTCCAATCACACTTGGCCAATAAAGAATTCTATTCTATAATAGTGATAACAATTAACCAGTGGAACTGCTTGCCTTCGGAAGATGTAGATGCTCCATCACTGAAGGCTCTCAAAAAGAGTCCGGTCACAATTCAAAGTGTTGGTTATGACCTATAAAGCCTTACGTGGCATCGGACCAGAATACTTTTGGGACTGCCATCGATTAGGTCCCACAGAGTTGGCCTTCTCCGGGTCCTTTTGACAAAACAATGTCGTTTGGCGGGACCCAGGGGAAGAGCCTTCTCTGTGATGGCCCCGGCCTTCTGGAATCAACTCCCCCCGAAGATTAGGACTGCTTCCACCCTCCTTACCTTTCGCAAACTTCTGAAAACCCACCTATGTCACCAGGCATGGGGAAATTGACATACCCCTAGCTGTTCCATTTATGCATGGTTTGTCTGGACTGTATGATTGGTTTTATAAGGTTTTTTTTTAAATTGTTTTTTTTAATATTGGATTTGTATCTCATGTATTATTTGTTGTGAGCCACTCCGAGTCCTCGGAGAGGGGTGGCATACAAATCTAATAAATAAATTATTATTATTATTATTAATATTATTATTATTATTATTATTATTATTATTATTATTATTATCATCATCATCATCATCATCATCATCATCATCATCATCATCATTATCATCATCCACTGGAACTTGTGCCGGAACTACCATTTACCATTGGCAAAGAACTGGTGGGATCATAAGCCCCAAAAAGTGGTCGAAAATGATCAAGCAAAACTACTGTGGTACTTCTGACTTCAGGCTGATCGAATTCTGAAGCAACACACCAGACATCCTGATTGTGGAGAAAAAGAAAGCATGGATCATCGACATCGCAATTCCAGGAGAAGCAGCTAGAGAAATTAGTGAAATATGAAGATTTAAAAATCGAGCTGCAATGACTCTGGCATAAGCCTGTGAAAGTGGTCCCAGTGGTACTTGGCACGCTGGGCGCAGTGCCAAAGGATCTCAGCGGACATTTGAAAACCATCGGAATTGACAAAATCTCCATCTGTCAATTGCAAAAGGCCGCTTTACTGGGATCAGCAAACATAATTCGCCGCTACATCACGCAGTCCTAGGTGCTTGGGAAGCGCCCAACTGGTGATGAAATACGAAATCCAGCATAGTGATCTCGTTTGCTGTGTTGTATTGACATAATAATAATAATAATAATAATAATAATAATAATAATAATAATAGTTGTTATTTGTCTGAAATGATACAGGATCATGATGATGAATCTACAGCACACATGCCATAGGTGGCACATGGAAGCATATCTGCTGGCATGCAGACCATTGCCTTAGCTCAGCTCCAGTGCGCATATGCATACTGGCCAGCTTGGTGGCTCTGGGAGGGCATTTTTTCCTCTGGAGAGGGTGCATAGGAGGCCATTTTTACCTTCCCTAGGCTTCCCCAGAGGGGAAGCCTCTGGAGCCTGGGGAAGGCAAAAAATGGGCTTACCTGGCCCACCGAAAGTTGGGAAATGGGGGAGCAGAAGAGTTCTGCATGCATGCGTAGGGGTGGGACAGCACAAGGGGGGTCACACACACATGTACAGGGGATGGGGCATGTGGGAGGGCATTGAATTTTGGGTACGAACACATGTGTGCACATGATAGCAACCATGCATGCACGTTTTGCACCCAAGGGAAAAAAGGTTCTCTTTAGGGTCTCCTGCTTGAATAGGAGGTTGGGCTAGAAGACCCTGGTAGTTCCTTCCAGCTCTATTATTCTAGGTACTAAGGTGACTTATGTTAAATAATTTTCATGGCTCGTTGCAGAAATGCAATATATTGCATTTGTTCTAATTCCTATTTTCATGTATGATCCGCCCACACGAGAAGTACAGTTTATTCCTGTAGGCAAAAGAAAGAAATTTTGAGAAAAGCAAAACAAAACACAACCCCACATATTAAAATAGGTACAGCAAGAACAGGATATAAGAATGATGTAATGTCACAGATCTGCCAGAGCTAGATGCTTTTATATGTCAAACCATAAGCATAATATGGTTATCTAATGTATCTGAATTTGGGAGGGAGGATGGAAAGAGAGATTTGGTTGTTTTTTTTACATACAGCAGTCTATAAGTCTTCAACATGGTGTGCAGTTTTCCAGATGTTTAGAAATTGCACACACTTGGAGGACAAAGGTCAGGAAGGACTATTCGGGGACAAAAGGAAGTATTTTTCTTTATCTTTTTTTTTTCATTTTATGCAACTCAAGCATGAATGACTTGCAAGTGTTTATGTGGTTACATTCAACTTGTATTGAAACCAGTTCCACGGAATGTATGTTTCTCCCACAAGAAGTTAAACATTGTAAAATCTCCTTGTAACTCTCTTCTTTTTGTGAAAATGGACGTGCTTGGAAAGATTGTGTCACCTCCAATGAAGTGGCTTGTGGGTTTTTCTGTCCAAGAATGCTTTTGGACTTCCTTCCTTATAAATTCAAAACAAACATTTCTGCTTAACAAGGTTATACATGGAAGGAGGACTTCTCCCCTTTAGTTACAAAATACCCCCAAATGTCCAGATTTTTCACTCATTGTTAGAAATCAATGGAGGGGTGGTGAGAATAAAATCTGCAAGAATAATGAATGTTTAGCCACCATTGCAAACAACAACAACAAAAGGATTTTTTTCCCTGTATTTGATCATTATTGATCATTAAAACGGAGAATAGGAAAATTTCTCTCTCCATCTCTGTCTGTCTGTCTGTCTGTCTGTCTATCTCTCTCCATGCATCCATCCATCCTCTGATGAATATAGACTTTGCAATAATACTTCAGTTACTCTTATTTTTTTAAATGTGGTTTGTTTTTTCTGTAGAATTTCTGTAAACAAGTAGTAGATAATAATCACAGAGTGCAATTCAGTGGAAGTCCTAATGGTAAAGAAAATATATGTTTAACTGTTCAAATGGTTGCAAAAATAAGATGTGTTCTGATGAAACATAGAAACATAGAAGACTGACGGCAGAAAAAGACCTCATGATCCATCTAGTCTGCCCTTATACTATTTTTTGTATTTTATCTTAGGATGGATCTATGTTTATCCCAGGCATGTTTAAATTCAGTTACTGTGGATTTACCAACCACGTCTGCTGGAAGTTTGTTCCAAGGATCTACTACTCTTTCAGTAAAATAATATTTTCTCATGTTGCTTTTGATCTTTCCCCAACTAATCTCAGATTGTGTCCCCTTGTTCTTGTGTTCACTTTCTTATTAAAAACACTTCCCTCCTGAACCTTTAATCCTTTGACATATTTATATGTTTCAGTCATGTCCCTCCTTTTCCTTCTGTCCTTCAGACTATACAGATTGAGTTCATGAAGTCTTTCCTGATACGTTTTATGCTTAAGACCTTCCACCATTCTTGTAGCCCGTCTTTGGACCCGTTCAATTTTGTCAATATCTTTTTGTAGGTGAGGTCTCCAGAACTGAACACAGTATTCCAAATGTGGTCTCACCAGCGCTCTATATAGTGGGATCATAATCTCCCTCTTCCTGCTTCTTATACCTCTAGCTATGCAGCCAAGCATCCTACTTGCTTTTCCTACCGCCCGACCACACTGCTCTCCCATTTTGAGGCTGTCAGAAATCACTACCCCTAAATCCTTCTCTTCTGAAGTTTTTGCTAACACAGAACTGCCAATACAATACTCAGATTGAGGATTCCTTTTCCCCATGTGTATTATGAATATGAACAGGAGATACACTTGTGGTAAAATAAAAGTTCCACATTAATAACAATAGCATTTAGACTTACATACTGCTTCCTAGTGCTTTTTATGCCCTTCTCTAAGTGGTTTAAAGAATCAGCATATTGCCCCCCAACAATCTGGGTCATCATTAAGTGTTTCTACCGATGTTTCTACCTACCACCTTAGGAGTTTTGATCAACAGACTCAAGCTCAACCCGGATAAGGCGGAGTGGCTGTGGGTTTTGCCTCCCAAGGACAATCCCATCTGTCCATCCATCACCCTGGGGGGGGAATTATTGACCCCCTCAGAGAGGGTCCGCAACTTGGGCGTCCTCCTCGATCCACAGCTCACATTAGAAAAACATCTCTCAGCTGTGGCGAGGGGGGCGTTTGCCCAGGTTCGCCTGGTGCACCAGTTGCGGCCCTATCTGGACCGGGACTCATTGCTCACAGTCACTCATGCCCTCATCACCTCGAGGTTCGACTACTGTAATGCTCTCTACATGGGGCTACCTTTGAAAAGTGTTTGGAAACTTCAGATCGTGCAGAATGCAGCTGCGAGAGCAAGTCATGGGCTTCCCTAGGTATGCCCATGTTTCACCATCACTCCGCAGTCTGCATTGGCTGCCGATGAGTTTCCGGTCACAATTCAAAGTGTTGGTTATGACCTTTAAAGCCCTTCATGGCATTGGACCAGAATATCTCCGAGACCGCCTCCTGCCGCACGAATCTCAGCGACCGATTAGGTCCCACAGAGTGGGCCTTCTCCGGGTCCTGTCAACTAAACAATGTCGGTTGGCGGGCCCCAGGGGAAGAGCCTTCTCTGTGGCAGCACCGGCCCTCTGGAACCAACTCCCCCCGGAGATTAGAACTGCCCCTACTCTTCCTGCCTTCCGTAAACTCCTTAAAACCCACCTTTGCCGTCAGGCATGGGGGAACTGAAACATCTTCCCCTGGGCATGTTTAATTTATATATGGTATGCTTATGTGTATGTCTGTTAGTATATGGGGTCTTTTTAAAATCTTTAATATTTTAAATTGTCAGATTATTTATTATTTGTTTCCACGTGTTGTGAGCCGCCCCGAGTCTTCGGAGAGGGGCGGCATACAAATCTAAGTAATAAATAAATAATTAATAAATAAATAAATTATTTAAAGGGTTTATTCTGTTTCTTCCCAGATTCTCATCACAAGAACCAATAAGAATTGTTTTTTTCTAATTCAGAATCACACTTTAAGGAATTTCCAAATACTGTACTTTAGATTAAACAGATTCAGAAGAGTGATAAAGAAAAATGAAAGTTAAGAAAGTTAACTATCAATACAGCTGACTTCAAAAATAAGGGAAAAAGGAAGAGAAGGGAAGGGAAGGAAAGGAAAGGGAGAAATGTACTCTATTTCAAGCTCAAGTCCTTTTGACTTTATTGATAATAATTCTCCCCCCCTCCCTTTAAAATATGGAATATATCATTTCCGTTGCTTTTTTGTATGATTTTTAAAAAAATATATTTCAATCTAGCTTTCAGAACTGAAATCATATTGTTTTCCTATCTGTATATTAACCAGATCTATTCTTGCTTAGCTTCTGAACCCATAAAAGTAAAAGCTAAAATACAAGAGAACCTCAACAACTGTGTAATTACTGAAGTTTTTGGCTTCAGAAGAAAATGAGAGAATGTGCAACTATCCAGACAAAAATAATGACTGATAGAGCAGCCCTGAACACTTTGAACAAGCCAGTATCAACAAGATTTTGAATTACATTCTGAAACCTTTTTATAAGATGTGCAAGAAGCCTTTCTATACCATTAGCAGATTCACTTATACTTTTCTCTATCTGTATGGGCACAATGTTTTTATTTGAGGGAGTTCTACAGTTTTTAACAATGCTAGGAATAAATTTCTATCTACTTCCAAAGCTATTCTGTGAGTTGAAATGGGCAGTACCTAAATTTGTTTGATAAACAAAGAAACAAACCAACTTCCAGAGCTAACAATGCGAACTGGGAAATAAATTATAAATTAACAATGGCAACAGCATATAAAGAAAACGTATACAAAATGTTTTGTAGATGGCACATGTCACCAGAGAAAATAGCAAAAATGTTTAAGGATAAATCAGTAAAATGTTGAAAATGTCATCAAATTCCAGGATCTTTTTATCATATGTGGTGACCATTGCAAAGAAGCAAGAAATTTTTGGAGTAAAATATTGTATAAATGTGCTTAGAAAAAATGTTAAAATGTAAGATAAAATTGAGACTTGAAACATTCCTATGGGTATCTTACCAGAAAAGTACAATAAAGAAGACAGTACCTACAATGATGGCAGCGAGAATAGTATTTGCACAAAACTGGAAAGCAGAAAATACACCTGTAGAAAGATTTTTTAAAAAAATTAGATTGTGCAGAAATGAACAGATTAACATTTAGACTAAAAGATAAAGAGGAATTGTTGTTTTAAAAGACATGGGAAAGATTTTATGAATGGTTGGGGGGATATGAATGAATAGAGGTGAAATAAGAATGAAAAGAATGTCACACTTGAAATGTAAGAGGGAAAGGTAAATATAGACAAAGTATACTAGACAGCTACACATTAAAAATAGAATATATTAAGTGAAAAATGTGAAAGAAATAGATAAGAGGCATTAAACAATTAATGAATTGAGACTGCTGGAAGACCATCCCGAGATCTATTAGAATAAAATTAGATAACAATAGAATGAAAAAGAGAAAGAGGAGGAAAGGAGAAAGGGAGAGAAGAAGAGGCTAAGGAAGGGAAAAGAGGATAGGAGAGAAAGGAACAGGAAGGAAGAGGAGGATAGTAGGAGAGAGGGAATGGATGTAGAGAAGGACTGAAAGGAGAGAAAGGAAAGTAAAAGTAGAGAGGAAAGGGTTGTGGGGAACCAAAAAGGGGAGTAAGGGATGGCACAAAAGCAGTCTTGATTGCATAACAAAAATAATAATTGTTTTAATGAAATAGAAAATATGTATAAGAGTATTGTATTATTATTATTGAGAAAGTGTAAACATACACTTGTGATATAAAGATGTGAAATAAAATAAAACATTTTGTTTAAAAAAGGGGGAGAGGAAGATGATCCTTTGTTGGCAATAGATTTTGTATGTCCCTATTTTACCTGTTGCAGCTAGTTCTCCAGCTAGAGAGTCCTCAGGCTCAGAAGGGGAAGACATCATGAATAACTACATCGTGAATCCCCTGGTGCACAGGTCTTGGGAAGGAAGGAACAGCTGCACAGGCACCAAACAGATAATGGAGTGCAGCTGTTCAGAGGTTAATTACACTGTTGAAACTCTGATAAATAAAGGAGATTTGGAGTGGTGGGTGGACCCAAGTTTCATTTGTTCTTGCAAAATAAACAAGGCCATGCCATTTTTTAAATTAAAAAGTGCCCTGTTTTTCCCCAAAAATGGGGGTGTTTTTGCCTTCCCCCAGCTTTCCTAAACCCTCTCCATACCTCCTTTTTGCGAAAAACTGGTCCATTTTTTGCAAAAATGGGATGCGAGAGCGGGGCTTGAGGAGGCCAAAAATGGCTGTATTGGATGTATAAGACATATGAAACTTCTACCCTCTTCTGGGAGGGGGAGGGAGAACATGCGTTTTATACTCCAAAAAATATGGCAGACATGGTTTTAGCTCTCATTTAGACTCCAATATTAAGTAACATTCAGTTTTTACATATATCTAGCCACAGACACTTGTCTATCACCTTCTCATCCGACTTTATACCTTTTTCAGACTGGAGAGGTTTTAAATAGAGTAACTATAGACTGTTTTCTTGCAATTCTTGGTAGGAAAACAAAGCCAGGGAAACCCAGCAATTCCTTTCCTTAATTTGTCCCACATTAAGAGCAGTGCAAGTCGCAGCTGTGACAATGAAGCAGAACAGAGCTCAGCAATGAGGACACAGTTTATCCCAGAATATTTTTCCATTGCTTCAAGAAAAGAAAATAGCACTTTAACCAGCAGCCATCTGGTTTTGCTCATAGTGATGCTGCGGAACTCTCAGGCAGGATCTTATGCTTCGCTGATGGCTCAGGCTGGTGTACGAGCGCAGAAAACTCAGTTAATTCTGGAGAAAGCAGTTTAGTCCATCCTGACTAAATGTTGCATAAAAGCAATTTCTCTCTCAGGTGTCTCAGCCTAAATTCCCACTCCTACCTCAGATTTTAAAAATCTGAATACAGCAGCGGTTCTCAATCTGTGGGTCACGACTACTTCCCAGGGGTTGCCTGACCATTAGAAAATACATATTTCTGATTGTCTTAGGAATCAATACACAGTTCCTCTATCTATCTCCATGTGAGTTCACCACATGCAAATACACGACGTTTCGGTGAAATCACATTCACCATCATCAGGCTGAAGTTCCAAGCTTCGTGTTGTTGTAAAATGGAATGTTTGCAACTGTCATTTCTTCCTAGTATATAGTGTGGGGGTGGAGATTTGGTTTGAATGTAGCAAATAGATTGGGTGATTATGTTTTAGTGATCTGATTGGTTGGTGTAATCATAATTATTAGAAGGATTGACATGGTGATTTTTATGAAGTGTTTTTTGTTTAAGGCTGGTTTTCAAATTTCAAAATTCCAAAATCATAATTATAATTATATAGATAGATAGATAGATAGATAGATAGATAGATAGATAGATATAGATATAGATATAGATAGATAGATATAGATATAGATATAGATATAGATAGATAGATAGATAGATAGATAGATAGATAGATAGATATAGATATAGATATAGATATAGATATAGATATAGATATAGATATAGATATAGATATAGATATAGATAGATATAGATATAGATATAGATATAGATATTGTTAAATATGTAAAAATGCCATGTAAATAGTTGCCTGAGGAGAATGCTGTCTCCAGGCAGATTGAAAAGACTAGGTGGCGTCTGATTGGCTCAGACGCAGGACAGCTCTTTTGGCGCGAGCCTTAAGAGTATAAATAGAGCCGAGTTTCTCATTGCCGGCTGGCGAGTTCCCAGCTGATTGTCACTTGCAGAAAAGAGCTGAATAAAGGGAACCGTTGTTTAGCACTTGGTCTGGCGTCTCAATACTTTTCACTGGCGACGAGAACCGGAGAGAACCTACGAGCAAGATGAATCCTTCGCAGATCGGCCGAGCACCCGACTACTTCGACCCCGAAAAAGCGTCTTGGGAAGCCTACATGAACCGCTTCGAAATTTTCCTGGAAGCCGCCGGTATGGGGACCGCCGAAGAGGACAGAAAGCGAGCCATCTTCCTTAACTATTGCGGCCCCGAAATTTTCGATTTGGTTCAAACGCTCACCGATCCGCTTCCAGCCAAGAACGTTCCGTGGCCAGACTTACAATCCAAGCTTGCGGGTCACTTCAAACCCACGAAGCCGGCTGTGGTGTACCGCCATCAGTTCTCCAGGATGGCTCAACGAGAAGCTGAGTCTATTAACCAATTCGCCACCAGACTCCGAACCGTACTGTCAAAGTGCCATTTTGACAGCCCAGAAGCTCGACTAACCGACGCGATTATATTCGGCATGAAAAACGCCACTGTGCGTAACAAACTCCTCACCGAGGACGAACCTACTTTGCAAACCGTCATCAAACTCGCCCAGACTGCCGAGGTCGCCGAAGCAGCAGCCAAAGACCTTCAAAGCCACGTAAGCAAAGAAGCCGTCTCCAAAATCTCCTCCGCAGCTGACCCAGCAGACGACCTCAGCCCTCCAGCCACCGCCGACGACACATGCCTACTGCTTCCGAACGACCCCTCAAGACAACCGAGATACCCTCGCCCACCAGCCCCATGCCCGGGTTGCCGGGGAAATCATCCGCGACTTCGCTGCCCGTTCCGGGATGCCATCTGTCGCCGCTGCAATCGGCGCGGTCACATCGCTGAGGCCTGCCGGGCTCCCCTGCCTGAAGAAACTTTTTCCGCTCCTCGACAACAGCGATTCTCCTACCAGGCTCCACAAGCACGAGAAAACCGGCCTCCAAGATCTTTCAACCGGAAAAACAACTCAGCCGCTAACCGCGACTACAACAGAGGTAACTGTCAAACTTACGTAAATTGTGCAAATGCAACGCAAGGCACCAAAATCATTATTTCTCTGCTTCTAAATGGCAAGCCTTGCGATTTAGAGTTGGACACCGGGTCTAAACACTCTATTATGCCTTGGGACAAATTCAAAATGTATATGCCGAATGTTTGTAAATCTAAATTAACTCAGACTACTTTAATTATAAGGGATTTCCAGGGACATGTCATCCCTGTATTGGGTAAAGTTGATATTCCTGTACAATTCAAATCTGTAAAATGTTCCCTACCTTTGGTAATTGTAGATGGGGCAAGGCATTCCCTCCTTGGGTTAACCTGGATGCCCCCCTTAGGGATTGAGATCTCTGGCATATGTATGGTTCAATCCCCCTCTGATACCCCAGACTTTGTACATGAGTTTCCTGAAGTATTCAGCCCCACTTTGGGAACTTATAAAGGGGACCCTATTTCTTTCTCCATAGACCCAAAGGTCCCACCCATCCGCCTGAAGTCAAGAAGGGTTCCTTTACCTCTGCTGCCCAAACTAGACCACCAGCTAGACCAACTTATCGCTCAGGGAATTCTAGTCCCTGTAGAGCAAGGGCCATGGGAGACTCCAATTGTCACACCATTAAAACCGGACGGTTCGTTAAGAGTCTGTGCGGACTATAAATCAACTATTAATAAGGCCCTTCAGCATCACCCTTATCCCATACCAGTGGTTCAGCACCTCCTGCACTCCCTAGGAGAAGGAAAGGTTTTTTGCAAAGATCGACCTTGCTCAGGCATACCTGCAGCTTCCGGTCGATGAGCCTACCTCTTTGGCTCAGACAATTGTCACACACAGAGGTGCTTTCAGATGCACCAGATTGCAATTCGGGGTAAGCATAGCCCCCGGTATATTTCAGAGTCTAATGGAGCGTGTATTAACGGGTCTTGAAGGAACCATACCCTACTTCGATGATATTCTAATTTCGGCTAAATCCATTCCCCAATTGAACCATAGAATCAGGGCTGTGCTACAACGCCTCCAATCTAAAGGGCTCAGAGTAAAAGCAGACAAGTGTGTGTGGGGCACCACAAGCATTGAATTTCTAGGGTATAGAATAGACTGTCAGGGTATCCACCCCACAACTGAAAAATTAAAAGCAATTACCGAAGCACCTGAACCAACCAATAAGACTGAACTACAAGCTTTCTTAGGTCTTCTGAATTTTTATTCTATTTTTTTGAGACAGAAGGCAACGGTCGCAGAACCCCTCCACCGACTCCTTCAGAAGGGAATTCCCTGGACCTGGGGCAGACCTGAACGCGAAGCATTTTCTCTAATAAAAAACTTATTGACTTCTAATAGCGTGGTGGTGCAGTACAGTTCGGTCTTGCCCATAAGGCTTACTTGCGATGCTTCGGCTTATGGGGTGGGCGGAGTATTGGCCCACGTAATGCCAGACAATACTGAGGCACCTATAGCTTTTTTCTCTAGAACGCTGACCTCTGCTGAACGGAACTATAGCCAGTTGGATAAGGAGGCCCTGGCTTTAATAGCTTGCATTAAGAAATTTCATAATTACTTATTCGGAAGGAGGTTTGAATTAATAACTGACCACAAACCCCTTTTGGGACTGTTGCCTTCAGATAAACCTACCCCTCCGTTCATGTCCCCTAGACTAATTAGATGGGCTCTATTCCTCTCCAGTTATCAGTATACCTTAATCCATAAGGGGGGAAAATCCATAAGCCACGCTGATGGACTAAGTAGGTGCCCTTTGGCACAAAGAGGGGAAGACCCAGTTCCTTCTGAAGATGTACTACTATTAGAAATAGAAGAAACCCCTCTAACTTCAGCCAGGGAAGTGGCTGAGCATACTAAATCAGATCCAATTCTTCAAACAGTCATAAATTGTATACACAGGGGTTGGCATGGGAGACCAGAGGAGAGGGGACTGGCAGATTTTAAGACAAAACGACTAGAATTGTCCTACCTAAAAGGATGTGTACTGTGGGGGGATTGAGTGGTCATTCCAGCAACACTTAGGAAAAAGGTACTGACTATGTTACATGTGGGACACCCAGGCATTGTCAGAATGAAAGGGTTGGCTAGGGGATACCTGTGGTGGCCGGGCCTAGATCTCGATATTGAGCATTGGGTAGCCAGGTGTGACCCCTGCCAGGAGTCACGGCCCAATCCCCCTCGAACTGCCCCCGTGGAATGGGAAGAGCCCACTGGACCTTGGTCCAGAATACACATAGATTTTGCTGGCCCCATTGGGTCCCAGTATTTCCTGGTTGTCGTAGATGCTTTTTCTAAGTGGGTAGAGATAGTGGCAATGCAAAATATAACCACATGTGCCACTATTAAGGCTCTGTATCATTTATTTGCAACCCATGGGTGTCCTGATGTACTTGTTTCAGATAATGGGCCACAACTGACCGCCCGACAGTTTGAGGTGTTCTTGAGTAATCTAGGGGTCAGACATGCGCTAATCTCCCCTTACTCCCCATGGGCTAATGGGTTGGCTGAACGTTACGTACGTGTGGCGAAAGAGGCGCTGCGCAGAGCAGGCCCTGGGGAAATACAACATAAATTAGACCAATTCCTATTAATGCAACATATTACTCCTAATGCTGCCTCCCATAAAAGCCCTGCAGAAGTCTTAATGGGGCGAAAACTAAGGTCTCCTCTAGACAGGTTGCACCCTCGCTATTCAAATACCATGGGTCAAGGTGAAATGTCTGTATTACCTGAAAGAAGCATGTATCTAGGCCAATGTGTATTTGCCAGGAATTTTGATGGGGGAGTTCAATGGGTAAAAGGGAAAATTATTCAACAAAAGGGACCAAAAACATATTTAATACAAACAGAGGATGGCCGTACTTGGAAACGGCACATTGATTACTTAAGAGGGCGGATTAACTCTGATAATAAGCAAACCGCCATTGTAACATCTTCCCCCAAAGCAGACTCTTATGTACAACCAGAATTGTTGGATGTAGATTTGGGCTTACCGAGGCTGGAACGCTCCCACGACACCGACGAGCCACCATCGTCCTCCTCCGACGTCGATTCAGCTCCAATCCGGACAGCGCAGCAGGCCGGAGCCCCCACTCGGGCCCAGCCATGTTCCGGATCCGACAGAGAGCCAACCTCCACCAACGAAGTCCCAGACTCAACTGATCTGCGCAGGTCTGAGCGAGCCTCGCGCAGACCCACTCGATTGGAGGATTTCATCACATGGCTCAACTGATGGACAGTATGCAATTGACTAAGGAGGGAGGGGTGTTAAATATGTAAAAATGCCATGTAAATAGTTGCCTGAGGAGAATGCTGTCTCCAGGCAGATTGAAAAGACTAGGTGGCGTCTGATTGGCTCAGACGCAGGACAGCTCTTTTGGCGCGAGCCTTAAGAGTATAAATAGAGCCGAGTTTCTCATTGCCGGCTGGCGAGTTCCCAGCTGATTGTCACTTGCAGAAAAGAGCTGAATAAAGGGAACCGTTGTTTAGCACTTGGTCTGGCGTCTCAATACTTTTCAGATATAGATAGATATAGATAGATATAGATATACGTACAGTGGTACCTCGAGATACGAGTTTAATTCATTCCGGACCTGGGCTCTTAAGTCGAGCAGCTCTTATCTCGAACGACTTTTCCCCATAGGAATTAATGTAAATAATTTTAATTGGTTCCAGCCCTCAAAAAACTCACAAAGTTAGTCTAAATTATGCAGAAAGACATGTTTTTAATGAAGAAATGTACATGTACATATAAATGAATAATGAAGTTTCTTTCACTTAACTTGTAAACTTTCTTAAACTTTTAAATTTACATATGTTCAACTTCTCTGCCACCCAATCCTGTAGGACAGAGGTCCCCAACCCTTTTTGCACCAGGGACCGGCTTTAAGCGATCAAGAGAGGAATGGGTGAATGAATGGACGGAGGGTGGGAAGGAAGGAAGGAAAGAGGGAAGGGACAGGAACAAAGGAAGGAAGCAAGGAAACTTATGAAAGGGGAGAGTAAGAGAGGAATGAGTGAAGGGAGGGAGGGAGGGAAGAAGGTGGGAAGGAGAAAGAAAAGAAGAAATAGAGGAAGGGAAGGTAAAAGAGAGAAAGAAAAAGAGAAAGAAAGAAAGAAAGAAAGAAAGAAAGAAAGGGGGAAGGGACAGGAACAGAGGAAGGAAGCAAGGAAACTTATGAAAGGGGAGAGTAAGAGAGGAATGAGTGAAGGGAGGGAGGGAGGGAAGAAGGTGGGAAGGAGAAAGAAAAGAAGAAATAGAGGAAGGGAAGGTAAAAGAGAGAAAGAAAAAGAGCAAGAAAGAAAGCTGCAAGCACTCCCCCCGAGCCCCCCAGGCCGGCTGCAACCTTTTAAAACATGCGCGCCGCTTCACAGCTGTCTCCTGAAGCCGAACGCGGAAGTTAGCGTTTGGCTTCAGGAGACAGCTCCTTGGTGCTTGTATCTCGAATTTGGGCTTGTAAGTAGAACAAAAATATCTCTCCCCTCCCAGCTCTTATCTCGAGTTGCTCTTAAGTAGAGCAGCTCTTATGTCGGGGTTCCACTGTATATAGATATTGTTCTGAGTTCGGGTTTTGCCCCGTGTAATATTTTGAGTGTCTATATTACACGGGGCAAAACCCGAACTCAGAACAATCTACATACATATACCCGTGAAAATCTACGAAAACAAATATATATAATAATAATAGCAACGTGCAATGTAAGAAATCTAATATTTAAAAGAAAGTACAGTAATACCTCATCTTACAAACGCCTCGTCATACAAACTTTTCGAGATACAAACCCAGGGTTTAAGATTCTTTTGCCTCTTCTTACAAATTATTTTCACCTTACAAACCCACCGCTGCCGCTGGGATGCCCCGCCTCCGAACGTCCATTGCCAGCGAAGCGCTCATTTTTGCGATGCTGGGATTCCCCTGCAGCATCGCAAAAACACAGAAGTCTGGAGGTAGAGTTTCCCATGGAGGGGAGCCTCAGGGGAATCCCAGCAGTGCAAAAACGGGCACTTCAGCTGGCAAAGGAGGTGAATTTTGGGCTTGCACACATTAATTGCTTTTCCATTGATTCCTATGGGAAACATTGTTTCGTCTTACAAACTTTTCACCTTAAGGACCTCGTCCCGGAACCAATTAAGTTTGTAAGATAAGGTATCACTGTATCTCAAAACCTGTCATTTAAAAACCATACATCACAAACATAAAGCTATATAAGCCTGGAGGAGATGTCCCAATTCCCCCATGCCTTGCAATATAGGTGGGTTTTAAGCAATTTATGAAAAACAAGGAGGGTGGGGGCAATTCTGATCTCTATATATATATTGCTCAAAAAAATAAAGGAAACACTTATTAAACAATACAATATACCAAGTGAATCAAACTTCTGTGAAATCGGACTGTCCACTTAGGAAGCAACACTGATTGACATTTCCCATGCTGTTTAACTTTGTACAGAACAAATATTCAATGAGAATATTTCATTCATTCAGATCTAGGATATGTTATTTGAGTGTTCCCTTTATTTTTTTTGAGCAGGATAGATAGGTAGATAGATAGATAGATAGATAGATAGATAGATAGATAGATAGATAGATAGATAGATGATAGATAGGTGGGTAGGTAGGTAGCTAGGTAGATAGGTAGATAGGTAGATAGATAGATAGATAGATAGATAGATAGATAGATAGATAGATAGATGATAAATAGATAGATAGATAGATGATAGGTAGGTAGGTAGGTAGGTAGGTAGGTAGATAGATAGATAGATGATAGGTAGGTAGGTAGGTAGATAGATAGATAGATAGATGATAGGTAGGTAGGTAGGTAGATAGATAGATAGATAGATGATAGATAGGTGGGTAGGTAGGTAGCTAGGTAGCTAGGTAGATAGGTAGATAGATAGATAGATAGATAGATAGATAGATAGATAGATGATAAATAGATAGATAGATAGATGATAGGTAGGTAGGTAGGTAGATAGATAGATAGATAGATAGATGATAGGTAGGTAGGTAGATAGATAGATAGATAGATAGATAGATAGATAGATAGATAGATGATAGATAGATAGATAGATAAACAGACAGACAGACAGACAGACAGACAGACAGACAGACAGACAGACAGACAGATAGATAGATAGATGGACATGCCTGTGCAAATTGCAAGCATAGGTGCGGGAGGAAGTAAACCAGCAGCGAAGTAAGTTAGAACCCATCCCTGAGTTTTCTAATAATTTGGGGGGCACCACAACGTGAAGAACTGTATCAAAAGTCATGGATTTAGGAAGGTTGAGAACCACTTTGATACAGCTTTGTTTTCCAAATTTTCATCTCCACCTTTCCAATTCAACCTGTATACTCTTGTGTGTACAACCACTCCTTCTTCCACTGCCTCTGTTCTTTTTGGACACTAGTGATAAACCATGCTGTCACACCATTGGTGATAACTCTTTGTTGTAAGGCCTGACATGATCAAGCTCCACAGGACATGAAAGTAATAATAATCCCTATGATACCAATTGCTTTGCAGCAAACAGTGACAAGGAGAGAAACTTCTCCATAAACAAATCTGTTCAGAGAATACCAACCGTTTGCTCTGGCAAACGACAAAGATGGTGGGACAGAGAAGTGAACCCCCTCAAAATACATCACAAGATGGTGCTTGTTGCAAATGGGAGAAAGGTATTTGAAGTTTCTTCCTATGTCACAACCACCCTTTGCTTTTTATTAGCGCCTATCCAGATGCAGTTGCCATTAGCAACAAAGGATATGGACCAGCTGTGGGTTGCTTCTGGTCAGTGATGGGCTGCCAAAAAAATTTGCTGCCATTCTGTGGGTGTGGCTTATTTTGTGGGTGTGGCTTGATGGAATTTGACTGGGTAGGAGTGGCTTGCCAGCCATGTGACCAGGTGGGAGTGGCTTGACAATCACATGACTGTGGGTGGATTAAAAGTGATGTGACTGGGTGGGAGTGGCTTACCAACCAAGATACGCTTTCAAATAGGTGCTTGGACTCTTTCAATAGATTAAGTCACATTATTTGAATAGCTACAAAAAGGAGAAATGGTAGACAGCATTATTTGTTGAGGAGCACAGTAACATTTTAAGGTTTTGTACTGAACCCACAAGGTTCAGGATGATAATAGATTAGGCAAGCAGCTCAATTTTCTTTAATTGCTATAAAAGTTCAGTTCTAGATAATGATTAAAATGATTAAACCGTTTATGGGTAAAAACATACTATTTAATTATTTCCTATTTTAAAAGTAATTACGGATCATACTAAGGTATTAGAGAAGGAAGGACAATTAAAAAAAACTATTAAGTATTCAATAAATAGTGCATAAACCTATTAAGCCCACTGCGTCCCATCCCAACCCCCATGGGGGCAGCAGCCCATTACTGCTCCTGGTTCAGCCCAGTTCTCTGAACTGGTAGTGGTGGCAGGAGGCTCCGCCCACCTGCACAGGAAACTTCACCCACCTGCATAGGAAGCTCCACCCACCTGCACAGGAAACTCCACCCACCTGCATAGGAAACTCCGCCCACTCACTTGGGAGGTTTCTGTGCATGCACAGAAGCATGGTGCACATACACAAACTGATAGAAAAAGCATTTAGAACCCACTACTGATATGGACCTACAAAATGTGGTAAACCCTTAGAAAATTGACTGCAAGATTTTCATTTCCCTTTGACTATCAAATTCTGCATAATACATTATAGTGGTAAGTCCTCAACTTACAACCGTAACGAAGCCTGCCCATTAGACATTAAGTCAAAATGATTATAAAGCAGGTCATGTGACCAACCCACATTTGCACCAGTTATTAAGTGAATCACCCTAGACCAGTGTTTCCCAACCTTGGTAACTTGAAGATATTTGGACTTCAACTCCCAGAATTCCCCAGCCAGCAGATGCTGGCTGGGGAATTCTGGGAGTTGAAGTCCAAATATCTTCAAGTTGCCAAGGTTGGGAAACACTGCCCTAGACATTAAGTGAATCTGTAGATGTTAAGCAAACCCTCTGTTTGCTAGGAGATGTTTTTGCTGAAAACTGGAAGTTAAGTGCTGGTATTGACAACAGACATTGCCGATTGGGGTCACATGACTGCAGGGTGCTACAAACGGACTTGTTCATCGAATGCCTAAAATGTGGTCACATCACCATAAGGAGGGGCTGTAGGAACTCCAGGATTTGTTTGTAAGGGGCTCTTTTGTAATTTTGAAAGATCACTAAGCGATGAGTAGTAACTCTAGATCTACCTATAACTGAATTTAGCTAAGTTCTTTGGTCCTGCTAAACCATAGAGGCATTTTACTGGTGGAATTCTAGAAGTTATATCTAACAATTTCCAATTAAACTGGACTTAGTCACTGTGGTTTTTACTCCATGGCTTAATTGGCAAAATGTGGTGCCCCAGCAATTCCTATATGTGAAATTGCAACTCCTTTAAAAGTAATCCTTGACTTATGATCACAATACAGCCCCAATTTTTTGTTGCTAAGCAATACAGTAGTTAAGTGAGATTTGTTTCATTTTATTACCTTCCTTGCCACAGTTTGTTAAATGAATCACTACAGTTGTTAAGTAAGTAACACAGCTATTAAATGAATCTGGCTTCCGTATCGGCTTTGCTTGTCAGACGATTGTGAAAAGCGGTCAAATAACCTCCAGGCACTGCAACATTCAATACATAAGTATGTGCCTCTTGCCAAGCGTCCAAATTTTGATCATGTGACCAGTGGGATGTTGCAATGGTTTGAAGTCATTTTTTTCAGTGCCGTTACAACTTTTAACAGTCACTAAACAAATGATTGTAAGTCAAGGACTACCGTTATACAAATTGACAATTTTTAGATCACTGATTATATGAGGCATGTTGGTTAAGAGTTATTTTTAAGCTACTGGCCAGAATTTATAAAAAGCAGGATTATACCAAAGCTCATGTTGACATGTCTGCAGCTAGCCAACTTTGCCTGATCTTGAAAAGCTAATGAATCATCTGATTTGGTGATCCATTGGGTGATTAAGTCCAGTATTTATCTGTTATCATGACAGAAACATGTTTTTTTTAAAACATGTGCTTCAAACACGGAGCGCTTCTTGGTGTATTAATCGTTGTTCTTTTATTTCTGAAATGCCAACCTTTTGGTAACACAACTTTGTCCCTTGCAGATCTTGACAAAGCTAAACAGACTTATTTGAGGCCCTGTTGGCAAACCACTAGGAAATCCCAACTTTTAACAAATATCCAAGACAACAAAAAAAATGGCAAACAACTTTTGCTGCCAAGAAATTTAATCAGGCATAACCATATGATCAGCAGGAGCCAGGACTGGCTTAAAGGAGACGATTATTGGAGTCTTAGTGGACAATTAATTAAATATGAGCCAACAGTATGTGGCGGCATCCAGAAAAGCCAATGCAATCCTAAATTGCATTAACAGAGGGATGTGATCAAGATCACCCGAGGTACTAACATCAGTTGTTAAAGCCTTAATAAGACCTAGAAAACTGCATCCAGTTTTGGTCCCCACACTATCTGGGAAGAGTGCAGAGAAGAGCAACCAAGATGATTAGGGGACTGGAGGCTAAAACATACAATGAACGGTTGCAGGAACAGGGCAGGGCTAGTCCACTCAAGCAAAGGACCAGGGAAGACATAGAATAGAATAGAATAGAATGGAATGGAATGGAATGGAATAGAATAGAGTTTTATTGGTCAAGTATGATTGGACACACAAGGAATTTGTCTTGGTGCATATGATAGCAGTGTTCCAATATTTATGGGGATGCCACAGGCGGGGTGTGTGTGTCAAACTATTTTCCAAAGCATCTGAAGGCCAGACAAGAAATAATGGATGGAAAACTGATGAAGGGGAGATTCAGGCTAGAATTAGGAACTTTTCTGACAGTGAGAACAATCAACCAATGGGACAGCTTACCTTCAGAAGTTGTGGGAACTTCATCATTGAAATATTTCAAGAAGAGACTGAACTGCCTTCTGTCAGAAATGGTCAAGGATCGTGAGGGCAAACCTATGGCACATATGCCCAAGTGGAACATGGAGCCATATTGGAGGGCATGAGAGGTGTTGCTGTATGTCAGATCCAGCTCAAATGCGAAAATTAGCCAGCTGATTTTCAGCCTTGGGGAAGGCCATTTTGCCCGCCAGAGGCTTCGGGGAAGATTCCCCGAAGCCCGGGAGTACAAAAAAACACCCAATGGGCAAACTGGAAGTTCAGAAAAATGGACGTCCGGTTTGCCCATTGTGCTGTTTTTTGCACTCTGGAGGCTTTAGAGAAGGTTCCTGAAGCTCCGAGGTGTCAAAAACAGCCCAACAGGCAAACTGTAATTTTGGAAAATTGACTTTTGGTTTCTCTGTTGTGCTGTATTTCACACTCTGGAGGCTTTAGGGAAGCCCCCTGAAGCCCCGGAGTGTGAAAAACAACCTAACAGTGGAAATTTGGAAAGGAGAAAATATTTTTCCAAACTTCCCTTTTGCCCATTTGGCTGCTTTTTTCACCATCTCAGGCTCCAGTGAGGAACACTGTGTCTGCACATACAAAGGGACCGGGGGGAGGGGGGATTGTGAGCATGCGCTGGGGCAGCACAGGGGTGAGCATGCAAGGGTGGTGGGAATGGGTGTGAACACAAAGTGCACATTGTAGCACACAAACAAACACCTTTTGGGCACACAAAGAAAAAAAGGTTTGCCACCACTGGTGCATGGTCTCTTGCTTAGGCGGTGGGTAGGTGGGGTTGGACTAGATCAGTGTTTTTCAACCAGTGTGCCGTGGCACACTAGTGTGCCGCGAGACATGGTCAGGTGTGCCGCGAAGCTCAGAGAAAGAAAACGAGAAAGAGAAAGAGAGAAAGAAAGAGCAAGAGAGAGAGAAAGAAAACAAGAGAGAAAGCAAGCAAGAGAAAGAAAGAAAGGAAGGAAGGAAACAAGAGAAAGAAAGAAAGAGAAAGAGAGAAAGAGAGGGAGGGAAGGTGGGAGAGAGAAAGACAGAGGGAAGGAGGGAGGGAGAGAGAAAGAGAGCAATGAAGAGGAAAGAAGAGAGAAAGAGGGATGGAGAGAGAGAGAATAAAAGAGGGAGAGAGAGGGAGAGAGAAATAGAGCGAAAGGGAGGAAGAGATAATTTTTTT
Source organism: Erythrolamprus reginae (assembly GCF_031021105.1). Taxonomy (NCBI): domain Eukaryota; kingdom Metazoa; phylum Chordata; class Lepidosauria; order Squamata; family Dipsadidae; genus Erythrolamprus; species Erythrolamprus reginae. The sequence continues at coordinate 17,092,404 of NC_091963.1, read as the reverse complement.
GCCCAAACTTTTTTTAGCCCTCCCCCCCCCCGAATGTGCCCCATGGTTTTGTAAATGTAAAAAAGTGCCACGGCTCAAAAAAGGTTGAAAATCACTGGACTAGATGACCTACAAGGTCCCTTGTAACTCTGTTATTTCCTTAAAAAAACCCTTGTTAACAATTAGCATGTTCAGAAGTGTCAAAATGGGCTTGAGTTTGTCTCATTTCTGACTACACTGTTTAAAATAGAATAGAATTAGAATAGAATAAGAATAGAATAGAATTAGAATAGAATAGAATTCCTTATTGGCCAAGTGTGATTGGACACACAAGGAATTTGTCTTGGTACATAAAAGATCTTTGCACTGAAATTGCACTCTTAATACAAAGGCGTTCTGATTAATTATGTTATATACGGATCATCCGCCGAACTCTCATGCAAGTTTCTCTTAACAGAAGCAGCCAGTAGATGGTTAAGATAATGGGGCTTGGTGTGTGTGTGTGGGAAAGAGGAAGTATTTCCTAAGCATTTTTTTCTTCTTCTTCTGTTATTGTACCGTAATATTGCACGGAGCTCCAGAAAGAGAAAACTCCAAATAAATAAATAACACACCTCCACGAAAAGGTTATTGACAACGAGGATTAAAAGACGCACTTGGCACATTTAAGCGAAGCCGTAGAAACTGCTTTCAGTCATTTAGTGTACATAGCCACCGAGAAGGGGGAAATAGATCCCTAGATTCCATTTAAGCTACTGAGTGAAACACAAGTTGAAAGGGATTTTTTTGAAGGGGGGGGGGGTAGTTCTGTTTCTGTTCATTGCGGGGGGAGGGGAAGAATGGGATTTTTTATTTTTTTTTTGCTGCAATCCGAGCGGAGCAGTGCAAGAGTAGCATAAGGCAGGAATGAAGAAGACAGGGTCGAGCGAAGCAGCGATTAAATTCGGGGAAGGGGAGACGTTTTGCAAAAAAAAAAAAAAAAGAAGGCGCGCACACTCAGGAGAAAAAAATCATTTCCTATGTAATTTGGTGCGGTTGCAGGACTCAATGTCAGATCAACTGCGAATATTTTTTTTTCTTTTCTAAATCGTTTCCAAAATCCGGACCGCCACTAGATGGCAGCATCTTCTCGCTTGGTTCTTACAGCTGTGATCTAAGGCTAAGCAACCGTCCGGAATTTTTGCAGACCAAATAGCCTACTTAGAGATCATGCGTTACCCACGCTTGTTTATTGCAACTTATATGAATTGCTTAACATCTTTTAGCTACCCTCCGTTGCGCGGCTTAGCAGCGCCTCCCAATTTCACTTTCGGTATTACAGCGACTCCTTTTACCCCCTCCCGCCCCTCTTCTCCAAACCCCCAGCAACGACAAACAACAAGCAAAACGCTCTCGCTCTGAGTCGCTTCTCTAAAACGGGTTTCCAGCTTTATATACCCTTCTAAAAATAGCCTCCCGCTCCCAGGGCCAATCAGGACGGGTCGAATTTCGAATCGGACCAATGGGGTGAGGCGTCACGGAGATGTTCGGTCACGCCAGGAGGAGCCGAGATGCGCCGCGCGCGGCCATTGGGCTAGTCTGACATCATTGGAACGCGGTGTAACGAGTTTGTTGTTATAGATTGGGCAGCATTCAGAGCCCGGCGTAATGGGATCACGAGGTGGCGGAGGGCGGGGGGCCGAGGGAGAGGAGTAAAGTGGGAGGAGCGAAGTGTGGCTTTTCAGCAGAGGGGAGGGGGGGGAAGAGGGAGGGAGTAGAAGGAGGGGGGAGGTGGCGGCCAAAGCAGAGCTTTTGAAAGGGAACTTTTTTCAGCGGGTTACATTTGCAGTCACCTCGGTGTTTGCAAATATTGAGTAGCCTTCTCAGCAACTATCTTCTGGAGAGAGGCGAGCGAGCGAGGCGAGCGAGCGAGCCCCGGGACTGGAAGGCATTCTCAAAACTGCAGCATCGAGGAGACTGCAAAAAAAAAATTAATAATAATAAAAAGCTACAGGAAAAAAAAAGGCGAAAACAACAAAAGCTGACCGGCCAAAAAAAGAGAGAGAACCTTTGATCTATTGCTGTGCAATTAAACTTTGCATGAAACTTTGCTTTTTTTATATATTATTTAATATAATATATATATATATATACGTTTATATATATACAAATATATATAAATATATACATATATTAAAAAGAAAACTTCATCTGAAATTCTGAGCAGGAATTTAATATATATATATATGTATATATATATTTAGCCGTAGATTGCTATTTTTCCCCCTTTTAAGGTACTTTCTGCTGGGTGGCATTTGTTCCCTTATTTTTTTTCCCCTTTGATTTCGGTGGTCTTTGGAGGAGGAGGAAGAGAGATTTTTTTGTGTGTGTGTGTAAATAGCCGGTTGTATTTCTGTCACCATCACCTGCTGTGGCGAATACAGCCGAGAGCCGGAGCCAGAGACTTCCTTCGTGCTGCTCCGCTCTTCCGACCTGCGGAAGAGGGGGAAAAAAGAAAGAAAGATCCCAGCGATCGGACGCTTGTCTTTGCCGAGGGCTCCTGGTTGCAACTTTTTCTTCCCTACCCGTCCCCCCTTTCCCCCCACGAGAGGCATGGATGTACTTCCAATGTGTAGCATCTTTCAGGAACTCCAGATTGTTCACGACACTGGTTACTTCTCCGCTTTGCCATCTCTGGAGGAATACTGGCAACAGGTAAAGGAGGATGGGCTATATGTTTACAACCATGGTTTGGGGGGGGTTGCTTTTTTTCTTTTTTTAAAGCGGGGTGGGGGCATAGCGTAAGCTTCAGAGCTGCTTTTTTTTTTTAAAAAAAATATTTTTAAAAAATTGCCCGGATTAAGGGCAAAAAAAAAATAAAATTCAATTTATTTTAATCTGGTTAAGTTAGCAAGCGAAGGGGATGTGTTATTTTAATTATTTCCCCCCTCTATTTTTTTTTTAAAATGCATGGTGGTTCTTGTCCCCCCTTCTTCTCAGTGGACGTGGCTGTCAGAACTTGTGAGCAGTGGCTGCCTGTGTGTTTGTGTTTGAATGCTTGTTTGCTCGCGCTGTTCGCGGCTCTCACCGATACCAGACTTCACAAACCTCCTTAGAATGAAAAGCTGGATAATCCTAATTTCTACCGTGGAATCGGATCGGATTGCCAAGTTTCTGCCTTTCTCATTTTCCTATCCGGACTCTTGGCAATAAATAAATAAATAAAATAAAATCCCCCCCCCCTCCTCTCTTCTCTATTTCCACCAACCCCCCCCCCCTCTTTATTTTTTGAAGCAAAGCCAATTTGCTATAAGGAGAACTTGTCATCCAAACAGTTCTGTGTTTAGAAATAGTTGCTGTCCGTCCTTCCCCTTCCCTCCCCCCCCCCCAATATCTTCTCGCAAGAATTGGGGGGGTGTTTGACTCTTTCTTTCAGTACTATACTATTTTTATGGCAGGATCGTGTACAGCTTTTTTTTAAAACAACCCCCCCACTGTCCGCAGGATGAGTTGTCAGTCATATGACAATGATTCTCCCCCCCTTCACCACTTCACCTTATGAGTCCTAATAGAGGAAAAACACAGGCATGTTGCCTTTAATGGACAAGTGGGTTTTTTTTCTCAGTGTTTTTTTTATTAGTCCATATCATTGGATTCCAAAGACTGGCAAATGTTTATTTGTTTGCTTGCTTGGAATTTTCCCTCGAATGTGGGAATGAGAATACAGGTTTGCTTGCCTCCATTACTGTAATGATTGCTCTCTCTCTCTCTGTCTAACCCAATTAAATTCATCTGGGTTTCCATTTGTAAGGCTTGAAAACCTGATTTTGGAGCTTGAAATATGAAGCTCTACCAATTTTTTCCGGGGGGCTGGCGATCTACCCCCCCTTCTCTTCCTCCTCCCCCTCCTCTTTAATAAATGGGTCTAACATGGTTTTCTGTGGGTGATTTTGGCTCTTCAAAGCCTCCAGTGTCATTTTAGCGCCCCCCCTCCTCTCAGCTGATTCTCAAAATTATTTGCCCAATAGGGGAATTTTAAATCTATTCCTGAGTGTCAAACCTGTTCTTTCTATACATTTTCTTCAGTGGTCAGTACCTTTGCAAGACATCGGAAGGTTTGATACAATCGTTAAGAGAGGGACCTAAACATATTGTCCAGAGAGAAAATATTTTGCTTTCTGTTCCTCTATATACCCCCTACCCTAATAAGCAGAGATGTTAGCAACAGACAATCTATTCACCTTTCCCTGAGAGCACGTTTCTCAGTTTAATTCAGCTTATGTCCAGATAGGTAATTTTAATTGTCAAGAAAAGGTAGTGTGGAAGTCAACAGGGCACTACAGCCAATTTAAATTGATGCTGAAATGGATGGTGTGTGTGTGGATGTTTGAGTGCAGCATTTTATTCCACTCAATTGTGGAGGAAGGGTTCTTGCTGAAAATCACACAACTCATGCTGGACTGACCATTTTGCCTAGAATCTGATTATTAATAAAATACAACTAGCATGACCACTATGCTGTTCAAAGCCCTGCTGGTGTCTTTTAGTGAGGATTTTTTTTTTTTCAAAACAAAATAAAACTGTCCTGTTGCATGTAGATTTGAACCATGAGCATTCTTGGCAGAGAGTCATAAATTTTAAAAGGAAGTCTGTTTTGGCATTGAGTAAAAGAAACAAGGGAATGACTCATAACCAAGCCATTCTTGGCCAGCAGATAAAGTTCCCCTTCCTTGTTGGAATCAGCATTAGTTTTCAAAGTTTTCCATGCTTTTCCCTGTCGTCTCTTTCTTTCACTGTACTTTTAGAAATCTGGGGATTTTGCTGATGATGTTCCTACTGTCTCTGCAATAAACTCCTCACTTTACAACTGGCTCATGCCTGTATACTTGGACATTCTTTCAGTGGCTCCCTGAGTTCTCGTGTGCAGGAAATGTCGTAGCTTAGAAGATGTCAAAATCAGCCACAACCCATACTTAAATTTAGAGTGCAAACCATAATTTTTGTCCACTTGATGGAAGTTCAGTTGACTTTAAAAAAAAACTCAACTCAACGTCACTTAATAAAATAACCTAAATAAAATTTGGAGAAGGTAGCATTGCCTTTAAAGCTAACCCCACTGAAATCTTTCTACGGGATGCCTGCTTAGTTAACTCATAAGGGAAATGTCTAAAGAATGTAGCTGGGTTACTATTTTTGACTCTGCATTCTTGACAAGTTCATGAGAATTACACTGTTTTCTTGGAACATTCATCAGTTTAAACTAGAATGGCCTTTAACGTTAAACCCACCCTAGCAACCAGAAATAAACTACCCCCTCTTTGAATATGCATGGCTTCCTGCTAAATTTTTCAGAATGTTCTTAGAAGTGAATGATTTTTTAAATGTCTGTTTATGTATTTTTAATTCTGTAGACTTGCTTAGAGCTGGAGCGATACCTTCAGAGTGAGCCCTGCTACGTGTCTGCCTCTGAGATAAAATTTGACAGTCAGGAAGATCTGTGGACCAAAATTATTTTGGCACGAGAGAAAAAGGAGGAATCTGAACTAAAGACAGCAAGTGCTCCAAAGGAGGACAATCTTCACAATCAGACTTTAGAGACTAACAGTTTGAATTCCGATATCAGTAGTGAATCTTCAGATAGTTCCGAGGAACTTTCTCCTACAACAAAATTTACCTCGGATATCATAAATGATGTCTTAAACTTGGCCAGTGCTGGAAACTTGAATTCATCTATCACTTCTACTCCTCCTTCTTCCCCCGAGCTGGGCAAGGAGCCATCTTCCCAACCATGGAATTGTGCCCCCAGTGAATTGCATTCGCCTGGCAAAATCCGTACTGGTACTGGTGGAAAGACTGTGGAAAAGGGTACCCTGGTCAGTGGTGATGCCTCTCCGGATGGGAGGAGGCGAGTCCATCGCTGTCACTTCAATGGGTGCCGGAAGGTTTATACCAAAAGTTCACACCTGAAAGCACATCAGCGTACCCATACAGGTGAGTATTCATGTGGCCTCTTGGACTGATGAACCCGCCTTGCCCCCTGTGCTGGGTCTGTTGACCTTAAAATAATCTCTCATAAATGAGACGGTATCCAGTTGCATCATGCATGATTTCCATAATTCATGGTTTCATGACTCTTGGCCAGGAAAGGCCTAGACCAGGAACTGAATGCATGGTGCAGCTGCATGAATTCCCTGTAGAACGCCTCCTTAGAAATGTTGCAACATCCCGTTGTGGAGAAAGGCAGGAGATGAGTGTAAGAAGGGAACTTCATTTGTTCCCAGTTCCTATTTCCTTTGCAGTCCATTTCCTCTTAATATATTTTCGGTGTCTTACACCTTCAAAATGTGGTTTTCTAGTGGTTGTTTCAATCCACTTGGACTTTCCACAGTCTACTCCGGCTGTTTACTGGTTCATACTTTATGGTGTAACCATTCTCTCTCTTATCCTCTTGCTTTTCGTGGTCAGCACGCACCAAAATATTATAAAGAAGGATCTCATGGTCACAGTTTCCCCAAAACACCAGCCTTCAGCTTCCAAACGGCCTCTAGCAGATAACGCTAAAGAAGACTTCTCAGTGTCATAACCTTGTTAAATTTCTGGAGCAAGAACTCCAGGCCATTAGATAATGTAATACCAGCTAAAGTTTCCCAGAATGCAAATCCTCACTTCCTCATTCTTTTTCCATAAGCCTGTTGCAAATTTGTATCTAAACTAGGTGGTTCATTTATTGGTTTGTGCATGGCTGGTTTCTATTGGCTAAATTACCCCCTGCCTGAGAAGTTGAACAATTACTTCATCTATTGTCAGAGGGGAGGAAAATATTTAGATAAATCTAAAATTAGACAACGAAACAGAACTCTAGGGAATTTCTTGGTAAAGAAGAATCTAAAACATCTTAAAATGGATTGTTGTGCAGATCATCTTAAACTTTCATATGGTTAGTAGGTTGTGTGACCCAAAACAATTCTGCTTTACTCAGTAAACCTTAATTAAGTGCTTGCTTAATTCTGGTTCACTTGTGGTTATTTGTGCTGCAGATTAACTTTCCGCATGCATCATTTACAAAGTACATGATTTACTCCTTGAACGATTACAATTGATTTATGATCATATGATTGTGGTGCATTTCCATTCATGATAAACCTACAGAGTTTTATCCTGGTGAAAACTCAAATGTCAAAATACATTCCTGTTCCCTAGAGCATCTTGAAAAGATGTGAAGTGGAATCAGAGCTTGTATAAATTTTTTATATTGTAAGAAGCTGCCATGGTTGCTTTCGACCATAAATATTCTTCTGCCTTTAATGACTTTGTGGTTAGATGCACCAAATCACTTATAAATGTACACAGCAAAATGTACTCACATCTTGAGACAAGCTAAAAGGGTTCCTCCTCATAAATGCTGTTTTCACATCTTAAAGGGAGAGAACTCTTCTACTTCACCAATTAACCCTTGGGTAAACAAAGTTTGGGGGAAGGATTATTGACTTCTATAGCCATTGTGTTATAAAATTGAAAGTAAATACGTGTGGTAGTTGTCAGGAAAGGAGGAACCAACATTTACCCAGAACTTGTAACTAAAATATGGGGGGGGGGGGGATCTGGAATCCTGTCACTTTAGTGTTAATGTTAAACTCCTTGTGCTACTGATTTTATTCCTTTCTTTTTTTCTTCGTCACCCACCATTTGGCCCATATAATAAAGCTTCTGCAGAGCTTACTGGATAGAGTTTAGAGAGAGAAGCAAAACAATGCAGGAAATGCAACTTGTAAGGTAGAGTTTAGTTTAGGTTCAGTGGTAAGGAATTGTTCCGAATGAAGATGGAAAGAAATGGTTTGAAACCAACGCAGAATAGATAAAATGTATTTGCTTTTTAGATTTATTAGCCATCTCAGTCCAGTGGACTCTCAAGATATGGCTTTATACTTCCATTGATATATTTTTTAATTAGAAACAAAGAAAGTATTTGTAAAACTTGAGAATGTAAAAACAATTCTCAATTGAAGCAAGATACATGGTGAGTTTTCAGTCCCTTTTTAAAATTATTTTGTAATCATTTTCAGAATCAGAGGATTCCAGAAAGTTTAGATTACTGGGATATTTTTTGTCAGGATGGGATGCTTTACTATTGGAGCAAAACTGTTAGAAGCCTTCTCCCCCCCCCCCAAAAAAAAAAAAAAATCCATCTGCATTCTTACAGTAACTAGTGAACCATACAATGAGCAACTTTGTTTCCTATATTTCTTTTCTTTATTTTTTAAAAAAATTCTCAGTGAGTCAACATTCCTCTTTGGAGGAGGAATAGTGTATGTACTCTGTGTAACTGAATAATGATCAGTATAAATGGTTTTATGTTGTTGCTTTTGTTTTGCAGGAGAAAAGCCTTACAGATGCTCGTGGGAAGGATGTGAGTGGCGTTTTGCAAGGAGTGATGAGCTAACCAGACATTTCAGAAAGCACACGGGTGCAAAACCTTTTAAGTGTAATCACTGTGACAGGTATGTGGATGGAATTTTGTTCTGTATCGTTTTGTTAGAAAGCAGAAAATTTCAGGCAACTCTGGTGATGACAATGGTGTAATTTTTATCTTAAATATAAAAAAAAGGGTCTCTTTTATATTCAGCCAAAAAAAAAAATTGAACGCTTTTCTTGGGTAGCTCTATTCCTATAATTGCCCCCTTGCATATTGAAAGAAATATGCAAAATGTTTGATGGAAAAACATCCCAAAGTTGAATTGTCCTGTTTTAACCTTACCAGAAACGTTCCAATCCTGTTCCAACTTTCCTGGAAGCGTTCCCGCTTCGCAATGCAGTTTGGAACGCTTGTATTTGAAGTAATTTCTGGATAGCTTCTGGATTAATGAAACAGCAAATGTCTAACTGGTCAAAAAACCAGGATGGATTTGATTTAAATCATAATTTTTAAAGAGCAATTATCATCTCTGCCCCCCAGCAGCAGCTCCTCCTCTGACCCGCTGTTGACAGTCCCAATATTGCAGAATATACAGCCTCCTGCTATATAACTAAGCTCCGTTTCATGCTGAATTAACCAAATTATTAACGTATCTTAAAAAGAAAACTATCTTTATAGACAGATTTTTATTCCAAAAGCATTTGATTAAAATAAATTTAATAACAATTGAAAAAAAAAATCTGATTTAAATCCAAAAACATTTGATTTAGTTTTTTAAAAATCCACTTTTTATTTTCTTTCTTTTTTTTTAATCATCAAATTTTATCTACCTTGTCAAGAAAGCAGTAAGATAAATCGATAGGAAGCGTCTGTGGGATTTCTAGAGGAGAGATTAAATTATTCATGGAATTGTTAAGTCACATTATGAATGTTGCCATTCCGTTGAGTTAGATGGACCCTATGACATGGAGCGCTTGAAAAAGAAAAGTTCAGTTTTTTGCCACTGGTTGTCTTTTTACACACAGTGCCATAGGTGGAGATGTAGAGAACCTGTAGTCTTCCAAATTGAACTGAACTATTTCTGGTATCATCTCTGGCAAGAGATGGAGATCGCGAGTCAGAAAGGTTATGTAGTAATGACTAACGGTGCTGAATTTGAATAAGTTTAAAGTCGCTGATCGCCTACTGCATTCCTTTTACCACTGGTTGTGGCAGTGTTAACATACTGATTTCAGCTTTTTCTAGTAGTAACAGTGGATATTTATTTGGCTGGTGATTGACAAGATCCCAATTACGGGGCTGAAGTGTCAGCTCCCTTGCAAAACCTTCAGCTACAATGCAGTATCTTACATTCCAGACATGTGGCCTGAGTGATCCTCCCACTGCGCATTAATCTTTCTTAAATCTAAATTCCTATGGAGGTCATGATACCATACCAAGATGTTTCAGGTTCTCATCCAAGGAACTTCTTCAGTTCTGAGACTCGTAGCTTCTTGGATGAGCCGTTGAACACCTTCAAGGAAAAATGAAAGAAAGTCTAGTTGCCTCTAAACCAGTGGTTCCCAACCTCTCTAATGCCGCGACCCCTTAATACAGTTCCTCGTGTTGTGGTGACCCCCAACCATAAGTCAAGCACCAATTCTCTCGAGGGAGCTTTAAGCTGATTGGTAGGAAGGTCAGAGGGACACCCCTACTGTAAACGCCTGATTGGTCGGATTGTAAAAATATGTTCCAAGGTGCCAGAATAAAAGCTTTAGTTCCTAGAACTATGAGAAAACTGTTTTTTTCCCCCCATGGTCTTAGGTGACCTCTGTGAAGTGGTCATTCGACCCCCAAAGGGGTTCCATCCACTCCCAGGTTGAGAACCACTGCTCTAAACCATCATAGTTCTTGATATCCCAATGAACCCTGAGCTAAAGTGTCTTTTCTTTGTTGGCATACAGGTGCTTCTCCAGGTCTGACCATCTGGCTCTTCACATGAAGAGGCATCTCTGAATGATTGGAAGCTTGAATCCTGTGGGCTAAGAGGCATCGAGGTCAAGCCGGCCTTGGATGAAAGGATGCATATTCCAGCCAAAGCATGCCATTTTGCACCCTAACTCAGTGGCCTCCAGGTCCTCTCTTCCTTGGAAAGATTTTAGAGGGCTACTAGATAAGTCATGTAAGAAATGGCTGCAGTGACCATATGGTGCAGGTCTCCAGCCCAGGGGACCAAGCCCTTCCGAATGGCTTCTGACGCCTTCTGCCGTGAGCGAGCTGGGAGTGTTAATGAATGGACAAACTTGTGTGTTATGGAGGATCTACTGGATGACTGGATGCTGAGGCACATTTTTTTAAAGAAAAAAAAAGAAAACATTTGTTCCTTGTTGTTTTCTAACCGTGAGAGAGAAAAAGCTGTCTGAACGTGGGATTTTTTTTTAATTTTTAACTTGGGGAGGGTGGCGCGTGTGAAGACTGTTATGTAAGATGGAAGGATGTGCATCCTTTTGATGGGTGTCAGCACCTTTTCCCCCCTTTCTTTCTTTCTTTCTTTCTTTCTCTTTCTTTCTCTCTCTCTCTCTCTCTCTCTCTCTCTCTCTCTCTTTCTTTCTTTCAGTTTCTGAAGGGGGAGATGGGAAGGAAGGAAGGAAAATCAGAATAGAGAAATGTTGCCGTGGGCCCCTATCCTGTGTGAAAGGAGATTTTGGTGTCTGGTCCAGCTATTAAATGTGCAATGTCTCCCGTAGCTTGTCTGACTTGCTACAGAGCTCATTTGTAATCCATTGTATAAGCTGTGTATTTACAATATAACACAACCTATAACTTTTTTCATTATAATACAAAGGTTATTGCATGGTTCTGGAGAACTAGATGCTTTCCCATTCTGTAATCAGGACTGCCATTTCTCTCTCTCTTTCTCTCTTTCTCTTTCTCTTTCTCTCTCAATTCCGGTTCAAAGCTGCTACATTTCAATTGATTTAATGTTACATAACATACCAAACCCAAATAGTGTTTTTTTTTTCCTTCTTTGAATTATCTTTTGCTTTGTCCAATGGGATGGATAAAACCACTATAGGTTAGAGATGGATATTTAAAAAAAACAAACAAACTCGTGCAGCTGTTTTTCCCATTGCCTCCAACACCTACCTTCCTATCTTTTATTTATGCCTTGAGGTCTAATTTCTGGTTTTCTACATGTTAATGCACTGTTGACCTTAATAATGGTGCCTTATGCAAATTAAACTTCTCTTTTGGGAGGTCTTATACAGGGGTATGAATGATATATGCTTTATTAAGGCTCTCTTTTCACCTGACACTTGTACTGTATCAAATGTACATTATGAAGAGGTGGGAAGACCATCAGCTGGTATTCTGGGTGATCCCCCATATAAACATCTGTACTGAAAATTTCATGGCATAATCCAACAAAGAATGCATCCCTGAGTCCATCTTTTCACAAGGTTGGTCTTGCACAACCTGCCCCTATCCTGCATCCTTTCTTCTTCCCAGTCAAGAAATTAATGGAAAGAAAAAAATCCATCAGTACCTCCCTCCACCAAAAAGATCCTGTATTCAGGATGCTGTGATTTGCTCATGCATTTTTAAAACCGCAGGAGTAACAAGAACAACAAAGATTTATTAAAAGGCACAATGTCCACACCTGTATATGTAGCTTCCCCTTAATTAAAATGGAAAGAAAACAAAAAAAATATTTTAAAAAAGCAAAAAAAAAAAAGTAATTATCAAGTGGGCAGGATATCTATAACATATGTATATATCTATTTGTGTCTATAGTATCTGTAGCTGTGAGTGTGCGTGCATGTATATTTGTGTGTGGGTGTGCGTGTGTGGGTGTGTGTGTCTACATCTATAAAATATATAGATAATATATTATTTTTAAGGATTGTATTGAGTTCTTTGCTGTAAAATGTCATAGCTTGTGAGGAGTCTTCCTCTTTTCCTGCATTTTGTGGAGAAGAAGCAAACAAAAGTAAGCTTATTATTAATATTATTATTATTATTATTACTGTTTGTAAACTTCTTTTAGCGGAGACCTGAAAAGGAGGAGGAACTTCAATCAGTGTGCACAGTTTTTAACAAGAGAAGGCAGTTACTTCCCTATCGATAGGCACTTTTTCACACTCAAAAATTTCTTGGGTGTTCAAACAAAGTGCACTGGAGTCCCTTCGCAGAAACAGGACTTAAATGGTTTCTGTTGGTTTCCTTCCAATTATTGTTATTTTTTTTAATGCAAGACATTTGGCTGCTCTTAAGCAAGAAGAAAATGTCCTTTTAGAAGCTCTAAGAAGGTTAGCTCCTTTCTCCTACGTTCACCCAATAATCCTCCTTTCGCCTTCTGTCTATAGGGTTTGGGTTTTGCTGCCCTCTGCTTCTTCTCTTGATAGTTCATGCTTTCCTTGATGGTGATCAGTGAGCTCTTCATCTCCCCCTAAAAAGGGCATTTAATTGGAATACCAAGGGCTAAGGATGCTTGCTTAGCCGTTTCTGCATCATATGGGAGCAATCCATTGAGGGCTACTTAAAAATGGACACTTTCCGCTAAGGCTAAATAAACGAATCTCAACCTCTTCGTTTCTGTCCTCCTCAGCTTATTGAGAAGATGTAGAGATGTGCTCCTTGATGGTGAATTTATTCCTACGGGTATTTTACCGTTTAGCTGAATTCACAAGGCAGTTTTATGAGATGTTACAAATAGTTGTTCCCCCAAACATTAAGCCCAATGTGTGTTCCAAGCTGCCTTCCACAAGAACGTAGCTTGTTTCTTGCTATTTGGGGCAGCTTTTCCCTCCTCCCTCCCTCCCCCCCAAAAAATGATGGTGAAGATTAATAGTCCTCTAACCATGTTCAAATCCATTATATCAGAGGCTAAGAGATATATAGGCCTACATTTATCTGCATTGTGTTTTGAATTTTTATATGCTAAAAAATGCACTTTTTAATTTTTTTAAAAAATTACCCCAAGAAAACATTTTATTATCTACGGATTACGGAAGTCTAAGAGATGTGTGGCGTTTCATACATGTAGGGCACTTTTTACCGCATTCTTGAGAGATGCCATTTCATAGACAAAACAATACCGTAGATCGGGAAATTCCTATCTGCATGTATGAATTAAAATACTCACCCTTTGATCAAGACATTCTACAAGTTTTTCTGCTCCAGCATTGTACTTGAGAGGGTAAGGTTGCAATGATTTCTGCTTAGCCATAATCATTTGCTATTTTAAAAAAATTCTCTTGCAGTAGAAGTTAGAAATCAGTTTTGTAGTTAAATGAGTACATTTTGTTCAGGTGATAACTGAGCCTCAATCAAGCTGAAAGAAAAAATAATTGCTTGAAATTTCAGAAAAAAAATTTCTATTCGTAAAATTTCTTTTTATGTTTGTTTGTTTTTTTGGTTTATTTTTTGAAAGCACCCTATTATCTAAAGAATCTCTTTGTAAGATTTTTGTAAAAAAATTTGTTTTACAAGATTTTATTTGAAATTGTTTTTTGCAAGATTGTTATATTTCTGTATGAATGTATTTTTTATTGGAATAACATAAAAAGTTCTTATCAGCGTATCTGGTTCTCCTTTGTTTTTCTTTATGTGGAATTGAATTTGTGCAAGAATTTCAGTTCTTTGGGCTTGGTTTACTAGGATAACAATTAAAACGATTTTCTAAATTCATTATAAAGGTTGAAACTACTTAAGCTCCAAACACCATAAACTACAAAGTCAATAGTTTTCAGAGGACTTTAGCCAGAAATCAAGAAAAGGGTTATTCAGCTTTTGATTCTCCGTTCACATCATATATCCAAGAAAAATATACTTCCTAAAATGCCATTGTAATCATGGTTAGTTGGGGAAAAATATTTCAGGAGATGTGTATAACTCATTTCAAATCAGTGGAGTATATATGTTTTGAGTGTATAGGGCAGGGGTGTCAAACTCTAATGCCTACGGATGCAGCCCACAAGGTACTTAGATCTGACATGTGGGATCAAACACAACCCTGATGCGCCCCTCAATTAAAGTTTGACACCCCTGCTATGGGGCCTTCTAAAAAAATGAGGAAACATTGAGGTCTATTTTCAGCATAACGAAGAAATTTTGACCCAGTAATAGACCAAATTTTCACATCAAGATTTAGCTGAGCTGGCTGAGGAATTCTGGGAGTTGAAGTTCACAAGTCTTAAAGTGGCCAAGGTTGGAGACTGCTGATCTACAGCATTTATTTCTTCCCATTGATTCAAATACCAAGACTATATATTTTGGCTTAAATAACATATGCTGGGAGGGGGGGGGAGGAATTCTAGCCCATACATTCTGCATTCCCTTGTCTATTGCTTTTGCTCAACATTAAATCACTTATTGGTATTGGTCAGCGATTAATCACGGTTTGCATCTTGGGGTGGTGTATTCAGGTCCTAGTGCTCATTAGTGAAAATTTGGCTGGAAATAACCTGTTTCTCATACAGCATTGCTGAAATCTGATTTCAGTTATAAAAAGTTAAAAAAGCTCCTGTTACTTGGAGCAGGAGGGTCATTCGGTGGTCCCAGTGATCATTCAGTTTTGGGTAATAATATATAAAATATAACAATTTGAACATTCTATCGACCTTTTTATTATATAATATATCAAAGATCAATTGACTTTATGGAAATATTCTTTTCGTCATAATTGAGAGCAACTAATAGATGTATGTTGTCGTACACACTACACAATATATGTTATATCATTCTTCATCTTGCAGTTGCTGGCCACTAGGGTTTTTTTTCCCCACTGTTAAATCTTAAGAACATGCTTCTGATTTAGAAATACTAATTTGGAAATGAATGGAGAAAAAGAAGGTTTTACAGAATAGATTAATTTAGTCTGTATTAAAGGTAATGAAAAAATATATAGGAATACAAGGAAAACCTGAAAAAAAATTCAGTGTTATGTTCAAGCTGTGTTTGTATGTGTGTGTGTGTGTGAGAGAGAGAGAGAGAGAGAGAGAGAGAAACATTGATTTTGGCTAAGGAGAAGACTGACCCAAAGACATCCAAGTAGCTGCTTCTTTGTTTAAGGGAGGATTTGAACCTGGGTCTCCCTATTCTTAACCCAGCAGTTTTCTTGCTCTTATGTCTATCATATGCAAGACAGTATATTTCATGGTATCGGTAAACTACCACAATCAGTTAGGCAACATATAACATACAATGGAAAATGAGAACAACAACGAAGACACTACTAATACAGAAGATAACCCTATAAGAAACATTTGGTCCTGATTAACAGTACATGGTGTTGCAACGTTTTTCAAAGAAGGCCAGGAAAGAAGTAGTTCTTCAAAATCCACAAAGTAAGGAGTTACAAAGTAAAGGGGTCACCACAGAGAATACCCATAATCTGGTCCAGGTTCACCACATCTCAGCCAGAGTATAGATTCTAAATAGGTTTTATCATGATGCTCCTGACCCAAGATTCAACCTGTGTAATCTAGAACCTAATATAATCTAGTCCAATGCCATATAGGACTTTAGCGGTCATAACTAGAACTTTTAGTTGGGACTGAAAGCCTGCAGGATGTACTACAGTGATTTTAATAATGGTGCTACTAAACTAGCATTAGATTATCCCATCAATATTATCTGCTTAGCTGCAGCATTCAGGCCAACTCTAAGTGCAGCATTTTGGGGCAAAGTGAGTTCTAAAATAGGAAAATAGGAAAGTCATTAATGGATTCACCCTCCAATTGGTTACGGTGGTAAAACTTATATCTGCGGGCACATCTGGAGGGAGTGGGGGCAAAATGCTCTTGTAAGGTAGAAAGAAATTCAGGCCATGGCACGTCATGAATTGAAGTCGAGGCAAACATGGCACGAGCTGTTTCAAACATCTCTGTGCCGCAAAACCCCAAGAAATAGGCACGTTTGCGATCCCCCGATATCTCTGTATATCCATTAGAGATCAAAAAGCAATCAAAGCGGGCTACGTAGGAATCCCAGGTTTCTCCATGAGGGTCAAAAGAAGGAAATGTTAATTGAACTTAATGACGTTTGTGGCAGCAGACGGAATAATATAGTAGTATTTTGAAATCCTCGTCGCCAATGTAATAGTCAGAGGCAGGAGTTGGCAATCAAGTCTTTATTAGAATTCAACACAACAGAAAACAGATGAGAACCAAGCCATAACAAGTGCCGGTGTTTATATACTAACTCCGGCTGAGGTAACAACCAATCGGGTGATAGAGCTTTTCCGCCCTAGCACCTGACGAATAAACTAGCCAATCACAACAACCTGTAATACTAAGCCTTCCTTTGCTTAGTCTCTGGGCAGGACATAATAAAAACATTTTAGCCTTATCCTGAGTCTCAGGAGAAGGGCAAATGAATGAATGAATGAATGAATGAATGAATGAATGAATGAATGAATGAATGAATGAATGAATGAATCTAAGAACATTCAAGGGATTGTAGGTGCTTTTTCAAGAGGCAACTGGAGTTTCTGCTTTTTCTTTGAAGATGTGTCACTTCTCATCCAAGAAGCTTCTCCAGCTCTTGAATAAGCACCTTTTGGATAACCATGACCTGGATGACATTTGAATTCTAGAGTTTTCCAGATGAGAAAAGCAGAAAATGTCAATAACCACAGACCAACAGTGGACAAGGATCCCCATGAATGCAAAGAAAAATAAAGAGGAGGGAGGGAAAAAGGCAGGAAGATGAAATGTAAAAAGGTATAAGAAACTTATGGTCAGATGCGAATTAACTGAAGCTGTAATGACAATCTGGAGACCTTCAATATAGATTGTCCATTATCCTTCTGTTGGATTCCTCACAGTTTAAAACTGTGGGTGCAAACATGAGTATAAGATGCATCACTCATAAGTACAAGTGTTGGTTAGAAATCACATCTTTCTGTGCCATTATAACTTTGAACAGTCACTAAATGAATGTTTTTAAATCAAGGACTACCTTTGTGAGCTTTATATACTTTCAAATATTCAATTTTTAGAGGCAGGGAAAAGTCTGAAATTAGACAATTAACATTGAGGTGGTATCCACAAGTCCTTTCAAGTGGCAGATTGAAATAATCAGAGCATCTGAACTGCTATTTTACTTTGCAATTGAAAAATTGCTCCTAGAAGATAAGAAATGGATCCATTTTGAAAACAGTGTGTTGTTTTTTTACAGACTTGAAGTTTATTAAGAAAGGCTGCGTATTGCTCCAGAGAAGCTGCAAAAACCGTCTGTCAAAAATTGTGCCTATAACCTCATTTAAACACGTATACACAAAAATCTGCTTCAGATACTTTTTTTGGATAACTGAAGGTAGAACAGATCAACATCAGTCATGTCAAAGCTCTGCTTAAATGATGCCGCAGATGCATAATGCATCAGCAAATCTTTATATTTGCTGATTCTAAAATTCTAAAATAGCTTGCTTTCATGTGCGTTTGTGACATGCAGCCATAGGAAAGGGAAATGTACCTGTATGTATATTCAGCCAGTCCAAGAAATGAATCGAAAAATGAAACAAAGGATATGAATGTTAGAATTTAGGCATCTGTTCTTTCAAATCCATTTTTGATTACATCGGACTCTGAGGAGTTTCCAAGGAGACCACCCTTCCTCCTTATTTGTCTTATATGTAATATTCATAAAATAATAATAATACATGACAAAGTAGCAATGATGGTGCATTGGAATATCTGCAAGGAATAATATTTGCCTGCAAGCAAGAACCGGTAGAACAGAAAATGGACAAAGTAATAGAAAATGAAAAGCTAAAATACTCAGGGAGTTTGGAATTCAAATAGGCAAGCACCTGTTACATACAAGTAGTCCTAATTTAGCAACCATTTACACTTATAGCAATGATGAAAAATTAATTTAACATTCAATCCTTACATTTATGATCCTTGCAAATCTGTTAAGAAGAGAGAAACTGATGCAGCCCAATGCACAGTCATGGTTTCTCTTAGCGACCACTTTGCCTAGTTACTGAATGAGGACTAGCCATAATACCCCAGACTTAACAATTGCCAGTAGGAAAGATAAAGTCTAGATAGTGGGGACTTTTTTATTTAATTAGTTGTGTTGCATTTGGTGAGAACAGATTTTATTTTCTTAATTTAAAGGACGAGAACCCATGGATTGAAATTAATCAAGGAGAGAACCAACTTAGAATTAAGGGGGGGGGGAATCATTGACAGCGAGAACCAGTGGGAAGGCTTGTCTTCAGAAGTTGTGGGTGCTCCATTGCAGGAGGCTTTTCAAAAGAGTCTGGAAAGAAACTTTTCTGAAATGGTATACGGCAGTGATGGCGAACCTATGGCATGGGTGCCACAGGTGGCACGCGAAGCCATATCTGCTGGCATATGAGCCATTGCCCTCACTCAGCTTCAATGTGTAAGTGTTTGCCAGGCTCTGGGAGGACGTTTCTGGCTTCCAGAGAGCCTCCAAGGGATGGGAGAGGGTGTTTTTACCCTCCCCTGGCTCCAGGGAAGCCTTTGGAATGTGGTGTGAAACACAAGGCTACTGGACCCATCAGAAGTTGGGAAACAAGCCTGTTCCACCCCCCAGAGGGCTTCCGGGAGTTGGGGGAAGCTGTTTTTGCCCTAATCAGGCATTGAATTATGGGCGTGGGCACTCAGGCATGCGCAATAGCATGTGCACACCCTCTTTCAGCACCCAAGGGGAGAAAGGTTCACCATCACTGGTATAGAGTTTCCTGCCTAAGCAGGGGGTTGGACTAGAGGACCTCCAAGGTCTCTTCTAACTTGGTTATTCCACAATTATTATAAAGGAGAAAGAACAGGAGAAAAATTGCAAAGAACAAATAACAGAAACGACAGAATATTAGAGTCCAACCCCTTGATCAGACTGGAAACCTTGCCTGTCCTAATCCTTGGGAAATACTAGACAGGTAGTTAAAATACCAGGATAGCAACAGTTAAAATATACCAACAAGACCGACACAGACTTCAGAGGATAATCAGAACTGCAGAAAAAACAATTGCTGCCAATCTGCCTTCCATTGAGGACCTGTATACTGCACGAGTGAAAAAGAGGATGGTGAAAATATTTACTAACCCCTCGCATCCTGGACACAAACTGTTTCAACTCCTATCCTCAAAATGTCACTACAGAGGACTATATACCAAGACAACTAGACACAAGAACAGTTTTCTTTCCCAAATGCCATCACTCTGCTAAACAAATAATTCCCTCAACACTTTCAAACTATTTATTAAGTCTGCATTACTATTACTACTAGTTTTTTTCTCATCATTCCTATCACCCATTTCCTCCAATCTATGACTGTGTGACTGTAACTTGTTGCTTGTATCCTTAAGATTTTTATTAATATTGATTGTTTCTTCATTGCTTATTTGACCCCTATGACAATCATTGTGTTGTCCTATAAATCTTGACAAATCTATATTTTCTTTTATGTACATTGAGAATGTATGCACCGAAGACAAATTCGTTGTGTGTCCAATCACACTTGGCCAATAAAATAATTTTATAATTCTGTAGGATGTTGGCACAAAAAGATATGCTCCAATGAAACACACTGATGTCAATGCCCTAAAAAAAATCCTCAAGTAGGTGCAGCAGGAACCAAATTCATTAAGTCAATTCAGTTAAACTAAGGGTGCCCAATTTCAAACAATGCCACCTATCAGGATTATCTTGGATTCTGCATGGAAGTCATGGGAATGACATTTTGCATAGGTGACCAGGGCTTTGCAGATATTTTGGGTAACATTTAGGTAAATTGATGAGAACATATTCTAAATCTTCATCATTTTCTTCTGTTATATTCTGAAATCTTAAACCATAAGATGCTTGTTGTATTTCAAGATGTGTAATTGATTCGTCGTATCTTTTATTTAAAGAGTCAGATCTATCTTCAAAATAATCCATTCTTTGTTCTACTTTTTCAATTTTTTTCTTCTACTGCCTTTATTCTTTGTTCACTTTCTTTCAAAGACTGTTGTATTTCTTTCACCTTCTCCTTCATCTCTCTTGTATCTGCTTTCAGTTCTCCTATTTCGGCATTTAAACCTTCATGTTGTTGATTTGCATCATCAGTGTCTCCTGTATTGTTTGAATGGTAGGTTGCGATTGCGCTGTCTCTTTTTCTTTGGCTAGCATAGTTGCAGATGTGCTTTGAGGTACAGGAGATGGCTGAGGTGATACTTGGGGTGGTGTAGCATGATGAGAACATATTTTAAGATGGCTTCTAGATCATTAACTAATATGAAAGAGAGAACAATTCAAGAGATTTGAGGGAAAACAGAAATGGGAAATTGAAGTCGGAGATGATAGCAGATCATCCCCAGAAGTCGCTCTTTTATTGGTTCCTAAGTAATAACTTTTTAAAAATATATACAGTATATTTATTAATTTTTTTCCCGTTTTAAAAAACAATACATAATCTTATTTACAGGTGAATCAGCATCTTGTATGTACACTTTTATCTATATTGTCTTTAATTGTCCTTATATATCTTGATGTTTTATTCAGGTGTTTGTTTAGAGTTCCTTTTTTTTGGTCCATAAATACCATTTTGTCCAGATTGCATAGTAGTCCGAATCTTTTTGATTATTTAGTTCCATGGTCAGTCTGTCCATCTCCGCACACTCATATATTTTCTTGATGATCTCTTTGTCCTCCGGTAGCTGCGGGTTCTTCCATTTCTGCGCAAATACGATCCTTGCCGCTGTTATTATATGCAGGATTAAATATTTAACATTTTTGGTATAGGACCTTCTCATAATACCAAGTAAAAATAATTCTGGTGCATATTCTACTGTTACATTTGTTATTTGTTGCAACCAATTATTCAATTTTTTCCAATATTTTTTCGTCTCTGGACATGACCACCATAAATGAAAAAAGGTGCCTTGTGTTTTATTACATTTCCAACATATTGAATTATTGTCTTTATGTACTTTAGCTAAATAGCAGATCATCACCAGAAGTCGCTCTTTTATTGGTTCCTAATTTATAACTTTTAAGCCATAAACCACCATGGATGCTTTGGCAGGAAGTAAGTCCATAAATATAGTTGATGAAACCACGATTGCAGAGCTATGCCCATTTTGTTGGGCTGTGCTGCATTTTTGAGTTTCCTATGAGTAATAGTGGGATTGCTTCAACCACATATCTTAAATAAAGGCTTACAGGAATGTTTGGTTCTGCTGCCCAGAGTACAATACTTCCTAGACACACACACACACACACACACACACACAGCTTTGTGTTGCAGGGTTCAGAGCATATAATGTTGTATTCAAAGCAATATGTGGCGCAAGAGGGCTACCACACAGCAACAGAGCAATAATTTTTGGCAGCATGTCCGTCAGGCATTTCAACATGTCCCTTGTTCTATAGACTTGCTTCATGTCTGGTTTTGAAATTGGGGGGTTGTAAGAAGGCTAAACAAGAGATGGAAGTCACAGGGAACATACATTCTGAGCAATTCCACATTTGCCTTCTGTGGAAAAAGTCTTATATTCCATTTACATTACCTGGAAGAAGAGAAAGGGCTGGTGCAAAATCCAAATAAAATTTGAACTTTAGGCTAGGAATTGTTTAACAACTTGCCATCTGCCAGAATTTCTCAAATTTGGCTATTAAGGAGGGAGCTGGAGTCCAAATTTGTGGACTTTAATTCCCAGAATTCCCCAGCCAGCATGCTGGCTGGGAAATTTTGGGAATTGGTTCATAGAAATTAAAATTGACAAGTCTGAAAAATTTTGAATTCTAACCCAGCTCAACAAGCCAGCTAATATTTGCCACTTGGTGAACTTCATGGAGTTATAACTTGAAGTATTTTGAAAATTGTTCTAAACGTATCACAGAACTCTCCTGAAAGTGATTAAGCCCAGCCTTTTGAGTTCCTTTATGCATCATAGCTCACTGTGTATCATCAGGAAGTCCAGGGTTCATAATAATTTTGAAATGCTCATTGTAAGACTCAGAGTCTGTCTCTATGTATGTGAGAGAGAGACAGAGAGAGAGAGAGAGAGAGGGAGGGTATCCATGACAGCCTATCAGCATACACAATATATACCTCTTCATACATGATAGACTGGTCACTAGAACATAAAAGCAAGAAAGCCAGTTGATCTAGTGGTTAAGACACAAAGCTAAAAACCAGCACTGTAAATTCTAATCCAGCTTTGAAAGTTCAATGACTTTGGGCCAATCACCAGGAGACTGAATTTTAGCCCCACCTTAAGCGTGAAAACTGGCTGGGTGACTTTAGGCCAGTAATGCCCTCTAAAACTAATACAACTTATAGGATTTGTTGTGGGGGAAATAAAGAAATGTGCATTATATATGTTCACTCCCTTGGATTACAGAGTTCCCTCGATTTTCGCGGGTTCGAACTTCGCGAAAAGTCTATACCACGGTTTTTCAAAAATATTAATTAAAAATACTTTGCGGGTTTTTTTCCCTATACCACGATTTTCCCTGCCCGATGACGTCATATGTCATCGCCAAACTTTCATCTGCCTTTTTTTAATAAACTTTAATAAATAAACATGGTGAGTAATGATCTAAATGGTTGCTAAGGGAATGGGAAATTGCACTTTAGGGGTTTAAAGTGTTAAGGGAAGGCTTGTGATACTATTCATAGCCAAAAATAGTGTATTTACTTCCGCATCTCTACTTCGTGGAAATTCGACTTTCGTGGGCGGTCTCGGAACGCATCCCCCGTGAAAATCGAGGAAACACTGTACTTGTAAAAATAATAAAGACAGGATAAACATCCTAGGAAGAAAGGAAAGAGAAGGAAAGGAGGGAAAGGAAGGAAGGAAGGAAGGAAGGAAGGAAGGAAGGAAGGAAGGAAGGAAGGAAGGATGCACTAAGGGCTTCTGGTCCAAAGTCAGAAGTAGGTTTAAGGCCTTAAGAAAATCCAGGGCCATTCTTATTTCTGGAAGGAGAATGTTCCATAAGGCAGAAGGGAACAGAGGAGAATGTTCCACTATGGCAGGAAAAAACACATCTTCTAGGCCCCACCGGAGGTTCAGACTGGCTCTATAGAACTGGTAGTAATGTGGCAGCCTGGGTTGCTGGAACCAGCAGAGACCCAGGCCAGCCATGCCTCTGAGCTGGTCCTCTCAATGGTGCCATCTTGTTTTTTTGCTTTCACATAGAAGCTTTTTAAAAAAGAACTGTGCATGCACAGACGTTTATTTCCAGGAATAATGTGCACTTCTGTTGTGATGTGAACCAGTGGGAAAGGTAAGTAGCTCCTACCCCTGGACCTCACCAACTAGCACTTCTTAACCAAGTGACCCCAAACTTTCTCATCAGATGAAACTGATATGAATATTTATTTTTATTATTTGCTGCTTACAAATCCAACATGAAAAGTACCCTTCCATTTCATCCTCTAATTCTCAAAACATAAGCTGAAAATATAATTACAGCCATTAATACATGGGCAACTCTAGTGATAACATTACTCAGCTGGAATCATCAACTGGACTTTGGCTGAACTGGAAAACCTGGACAGGAAAACGCACAAACTTTTGAATATTGTACCATGCTTTACATCTACAAAGTGACACCGACAGGCTGTTCCTGCCAAGAAAAATAGGAGGCAGAAGGCTATTGCAAATCCATCAAACTTTACAAGGAGAAAAATGAAGTTTGAATGATGTGAACCAAAGTACAGAAAAATTGCTCCAGGTTGTGAAAATGGAGAACATAAAATTGTTTTAACCATTGGATTTGTACTGTTTTGTTGTTGTGAGCCGCTCCGAGTCTCCGGAGAGGGACGGCATACAAATCTAATAAATAATAATTATTATTATTATAAAAACAACAGAAACAAAGGCAGCTGCGAGAGCAATCATGGGCTTTCCCAAATATGCCCATGTTACTCCAACACTCCGCAGTCTGCATTGGTTGCCGATCATTTTCCGGTCACAATTCAAAGTGTTGGTCATTACCTATAAAGCCCTTCATGGCATCGGACCAGAATATCTTCGAGATTGCCTTCTGCCACACGAATCCCAGTGACCGATTAGGTCCCACAGAGTTGGCCTTCTCCGGGTCCCGTCAACTAAACAATGTTGTTTGGCGGGCCCCAGGGGAAGAGCCTTCTCTGTGGCGGCCCCGACTCTCTGGAACCAGCTCCCACCAGAGATTAGAACTGTCCCTACTCTCCTTGCCTTTCGTAAACTCCTCAAAACCCACCTTTGTCGTCAGGCATGGGGGAATTGAGATATCTCCCCCGGGCCTATATAATTTATGTATGGTATAGTTTGTAGGTATGTCTGTTTAAAAATGGGGCTTTCTTAACTATTTTAAATTTTAAATTGTAAATTATTAGATTTGTCATGAATTGTTTTATTGTGTTGTGAGCCGCCCCGAGTCTACGGAAAGGGGCGGCATACAAATAAATAAATAAATAAATAAATAAATGAATGAATAAATGAATAAATAAACAAACAAATAAAAAACTGCCCCCACCCTCCTTGCCTTTCCTTAAAACCCACCTTTGTCGTCAAGCATTGGGGAACTGAGACATCTCCCACTGCCTATGTAGTTTTTGTGCATGATATGACTGTATGTATGCTTTTTATATTGGGGTTCCTTGCTTTTTAGACTTTTTAAATGTACTATTGTTATTTTAGATTCTAATTATTAGATTTGTCATTATGTATTGTTTTTATCACTGTTGTGAGCCGCCCCGAGTCTACGGAGAGGGGCGGCATACAAATCTAATTAATAATAATAATAATAATAATAATAATAATAATAATAATAATAATGAAAAACAACTGGATGACATATTAAATAAATGGAAAACCAAAGCTTCGCATGGACAATACTTGAAAATCATTGAAGGAAAATATGATAACAACAATGGACCTGGCTTAAGATGGGAACATCAAGACAGAAATTGAAGGTTTAATACTTGCTGCTAACAAGGTTCCAGGTAGGTTCCAGGCTTGAGAGCTGCTCAAGAACAAACAATGGGTGGAAAGTCACCAAAGGGAGAAGCAACTTAGAACGAATGAGAAATTTCCTGGAAGTTAGAACAATTAAACAGTGCCACAACTTGCCTCCAACACTTGCAGTTTTTAAGAAGAGATTGTCTTCGATTTACAACCACAATTGAGCCATTTTTTTGTTGCAAAGACTGTTGTTTACAACCTTCTTTGCCACAGTTGTTAAATGAATTTGTGCAGTTGTTTAGTTAGTAACACATTTGTTATTGTGAGTCTTATTTCACCATTGACTTTGTTGGTCAGAAGGATTCAAAAAATTGATTACACAACCCTGGACACAGAACCATCATAAATATGAGCCAGTTTCCAAGTGATTGTAAGTGTGAAAAAGTGTCATAAGTTCAATGCTGTTGTAACTTCAAACGGTCACTAAGTGAAGTGTTATAAATTGAGGATTACCTGTAGGTAAGAAATCTATTGAAGATTGTATCCTTTTTATAACAGACTTTGATGAAGGGACTAACATGTATCTGTAAATATGAGGCTGACTTTTTTGTGCCAGTAATTATGATGAAGCTATTTCTTCCCCATAAAAACGGATTGTTTCATTCTGTCAATCCTTTCATGAAATAAATGTCTTGCAATTTTTTTTAGAAAAAAATTGGAAACAAGGCCTTTTCCAGACAGAATTAAAGATTAACAATGCAGCCTTTTCAAGACTAATTAGAAGTTGATCAGCACTTACTCCCAAGTAACACTGTAATGAACCAGAGGAATAAATCAGAGAAACAATCGGTTTCTTTTTAAAACTGTTGGACCATTTTCATTCTTTGCTGGCAAAATCAGCGCTTCTTACAACCTCTAGCACAGTGTTTTTCAACCAGTGTGCCGCGAGACATGGTCAGGTGTGCCGCGAAGCTCAGAGAGAAAGAAAGCAAGGGAGAGAGAAAGCAAGAGAGAAAGAAAGCAAGCAAGAGAGAGAGAAAGCAAGAGAGAAAGAAAGCAAGGGAGAGAGAGAAAGAAAGCAAGAGAGAGAGAAAACAAGAGAAAGAAAGAGAGAGAGAAAGAGAGAGAGAGAAAGAGAGAAAGAAAGAAAGAGAGAGGGAGAAAGAGAGGGAGGGAAGGAGAGAGAGAGAAAGACATAGAGGGAGGGAGGGAGAGAGAAAGAGAGCAAAAGAGAGAGGAAGGAAGGGAGAGAAAGAGGGAGGCAGAAAGAAATAGAGTGAAGGGGAGGAAGAGAGAGAGAGAGAATTTTTTTGTCCAAACTTTTTTAGCCCCCCCCCCACCCGCTCAATGTGCCCCAGGGTTTTGTAAATGTAAAAAATGTGCCGCGGCTCAAAAAAGATTGAAAATCACTGCTCTAGCATATAGCTATGGAAAAGGCATAAATAAGATGAAAACAGCAAATGCAAAACCTGAACTGAACCACAGAAATATGGATGGCTTTTCCCCTGCCCCCCTGTTGAGCTTAAAAATATGTGGAACAAAATATCATTTTGAGGAAAGCACCACCAGAGATTTGTCATAGCATTTCAGCACCACTGGGACTGTTAAGTCACACTGAATAAAAAAGCCACCTCCAAATGTTCTCTCCATATTCATTCACAAACTAGATTAATGCAGTAAATTTTGTGGGAATGTAGCCATAATAAGAAGCATATGGTTGCAACTTTTAAAATCAAAGTTGGCAGTGATGTACGTGCAGCTGAAAAAAAGAAGCATTTTCTTCTTGGGTGAGAAAGAGATAACCTCCCACATGCTACTACCACAAGTAGTAATCCAGCATCTCTTGGTCACATAACAGAAGGGAACAGACCCAAAAGCTATCGCAGAAAGACACAATAAATTGCCTCCACTCTCTTTTTTTCTTTTTAAATATTGCTAAGACTTTCCTCTATCTGGTTCCGTATCATTTTACCAGAATAGGGTCATGCTGTGTTTTCTATTTATCAGCCACTTTGAACTTATTTTTGTTTTGTTCACTTGAAAACAAAACAGAAAAGTATCATTTTTTAAAAGAGAGATAAAGTAGGCAGAAAGGGATGTCTGGTTCCCAGATGTCTCCATAGGAACCAAATATGCAATAAATAAATGACTTATGAAACTGTCAGCCACTCTTTCGACATCTCTTTGGACACTTTAAACAGAACAGAATAGAATAACAGAGTTGAAAGGGACCTTGGAGGTCTTCTAGTCCAACCCCCTGCTTAGGCAGGAAACCCTATGCCAATGATGGTGAACCTTTTTTTCCTTGGGTGCCAAAGGAGTGTACGCACAAACTGTTGTGCATGCACGAGTGCCCACGAGGACAAAAACAGCTTCCCCCATCCCTCGGAGGTCCTCTGGAGGCTGGAAATGGCCTGTTTTCCAACTTCTCGTGAGGCCCAATAGGATCGTGTTTCACCCTCCTCAGGCTCCAAAGATCTCCCTGGAGCTGGGAAGGGTAAAAACACCCTCCCCATCCCTCTGGGGGCTCTCTGGAAGCCAAAAACACCCTCCCATAGCCGTCTGAGCCAAACATCAGCTGGCCAGCACACACATGCATGTTGGAGCTGAGCTAGGGGAATGGCTCACATGCCAGCAGATGTGGTTCTGTGTGACACCTGTGGCACCCATGCCATAGGTTCACCATCACTGCCCTGTACCATTTCAGATATAGTTATCTAATCTCTTCTTAAAAACATTCAGTGTTGAAGTATTTACAACTTCTGGGGGGCCAATTGTTCCACTGACTAATTATTCTAACTGCCAGGAAAGTTCACCTTAGTTGTAGGTTGCTTCTCTCCTTGATTAGTTTCTGCCCAATACAAGCACCAGATTGCTTCTTGTCTTGCCCTCAGGTGCCTTGGGGAATAGCTTGACTCCCTCTTATTTGTGGAAGCCCCTGAGATATTGGAAGATTGTCATACTTATTCCTTCTTTTCATCAAACTAGACATACCCAACTCCAGCCACCATTCTTTACATGTTTTAACTTCCAGTTTCCTAATCATCTTTGTTGCTCTTCTCTGCATTCTTTCTCGAGTCTCCACATTATCATCTTGGCAACCAGAATTGGATGAAGTAATCCAAGTGTGGCTTTACCAAGGCCTTATAAAGTGGTATTAACACTTCATGTGATCTTGATTCTATCTCTGTTTATGCAGCCTACAACTGTGTTGGCTTTTTTGGCAGCTGCTACACATTGCTGGCTCATATTTAAATGTTTGTCCATTAGATCCCTCTCCCAGTTACTACTATTGATCGAGGTACCACATATGCTATACCTGTGCAAGTTTTTCTTTCTTGCCTAACCACAGAATTTCATTTTGTTAGAAAGTGTCCAGTGTTCAAGTCTGTCAAGATCTTTCTGCATCTTAAGGCTAACTTCTGGAGTGTTGGCCATTCCTGCTAGCTTGGTGTCACCTGAAAATCTGATGAGTTCCCCATATACTACCTCATCCAAATCCTTTATGAAGACATTGAAGAGTACTGGGCCTAAAACAGATCCTTGCGGTATTCCGCAGCATATTTCCCTCCATGTGGATATAGTTCCATTGAGGATTACACCAGGTTGGATTCTGGATTTTATCATTACCAGTTCACTCAGTGGTGTTCTGTGGAGGTGCATGCGTTTTGAGCACACATGCACAAGGGCAGTGCTTTAAAAAGCTTCTGTGCATGTGCAGAAGCTAAAAACAAGATGGAGAACTGGTTCAGGGGAATGGCCGACCTAGGTTGCTGCCAGTTCCAGCAACCCAGACCACCTAATTTCTACTGGTTCTGTAGAACTGGTTCAAACCGGGAAGAACCCACCTCTGGACCAAAAGTTGAGGGTGGTTGGCCAGCCAGTTACACAACCATTTGGTGGTGACCCAATTTTTTTAAAAAAATTATCTAGTACAGTGGTACCTCAACTTATGAACTTAATTTGTTCTGCAACCAAGTTCTTAAGTAGAAAGGTTTGTAAGAGGAAGCAATTTTTCCCATAGAAATCAATGTAAAAGGAAATAATGTGTGCGATTGGGGAAACCACAGGGAGGGTGGAGGCCCTGTTTCCTCTCAAGAGATTCCTAGAGGGGCCCCATGGAGGCTTCTCCCCAGCTTTTCTGTCCCTGTTTCCTCCCAGGAGATTCTTAGAGAGGCCCCACAGAGGCTTCTCCCTGCCTTTTCCGGTGACAGTTTCAGAGGCTTGGGTTTGTAAGTGGAAAATAGTTCTTGAGAAGAGGCAAAAAAATCTTGAACACCCGGTTCTTATCTAGAAAAGTTCGTAAGTAGAGGCGTTCTTTAGGTGGAGGTACCACTGTACTAGGTTATTTATCTTCAAGAGATATAATTCCTAAAGGCCTAATACTTCTAGGGGGTTGGGAAGAAAAAGTATGAATTGACCCAAGTAAAAAATAGAAAGCTCAGTTCCACTGATCTGGATTATAACCTGTTTACTTGGAGACAGGAAATAGTCTTTACTATATTCAGTGGTTACATACAGTAGCCAGCCGCACCCAAACCCAGAACTGTTTGCATGGAGTAATGTTAATACTCCGTTGGACTTCTGCATTTTATCTGGTATTGCAGATTTGGCTAGAACATAATGTTCTGAATATTTGCTGCATGCAAATGTTGGCTAAAGTCTGTCATACTTTCCCTATTTCCCCAATTCTCGAAGTAACAATTGTCCTGTTGAAGTACTTGAGGCGATTCTGATGTGCAAAGAGGATTAGGGATGAATGACACAGAATAATAACACTATTTTATTTGAACTATTAATGTAATGTTTTTTCCTAATGCCTTGCCCAGAACTCAAACTGGTCTAGGTAGTACTTTCTCTTCCCACATTTTCCTTCAAAAACAGCAGAAACAGCAACTTTGTGAGCTAAGAAATTAGCTTGCTGGAAATCAGGTTTCTATGGCCATAGGCCAATGATAGGAAACCTTTTTTGGTTTGCATGCCAAAAGACTTTATGCGTGTACGTGCCCACACCCATTACCTCCCCACACATGTGTGCATCCCCCACGCTGTCCTCATGTGCATGCACACAACTCCCTGTGCACAGGCTTCAATGAAGCTTGGAATGGTGAAAAACGGCCCAAAGGGCAAACCAGAAGTTCAGAAAAGCAGACGTCTGGTTTGCCCATTGTGCTGTTTTTTACCCTCCAGAGGCTTCAGGGAAGCTTCCTGAAGCCCCAGAGTGCAAAATACAGCACAAGGAGCAAACCAGAAGTCTGGTTTTTTGATTTCCTCCTTGAACAGGAGGTTGGGCTTAATGACTTGCAAGGTCCCTTTCAACACAAACAAACAAACAAACAAACAAACAAACAAACAAACAAACAAACAAACAAACAAACAAAACATGTTCATTCCTAGACAGCAATTGAACATATGCAGTGGCCATCCTTTTACCAGCAGAAATTATGCTGTAACTCAGTCTTTGATTGGCAATTGGGTCATACGAGAACTTATTTACAGCAGTATCTGTGGGATGGATGATCAGAACATCAATGGGAGTGAAACTTGGTCAAATATCCTTCAAATATCCTTGTTCTTCCCAGCATTAGAAAACGTGGCTTCATTTTTGCCCAATGATACTCTCAGTCCTGTTGGATAGCTGCATATCTACCTATGCCAGGCAGAAAACTTTGTGATCAGAAGAGTGAAAGA
This sequence comes from Erythrolamprus reginae, assembly GCF_031021105.1. NCBI lineage: Eukaryota > Metazoa > Chordata > Lepidosauria > Squamata > Dipsadidae > Erythrolamprus > Erythrolamprus reginae. Next base: position 17,061,444 of record NC_091963.1, on the reverse strand, counting down.
TCTGGGAGATATCTGTGGAAAGATCTAAGGGTCCTGATAGCCTGGAGCCAGTCTTCATTTTGGAGAAAACATGGGCAGGATCAGGTTGCCCAGAATGGATAAAGCTGAGGAAATTGAGCACAAGCTTCAAACAATTTTCCTCTTTAGCATTAAAAGCTCCATTACCTATTTCATGGCTGAGAACTTACAGAAACATTGCTACAAATTGACCTTTGGCAGTTCTTCATTTCCTTTAACTTTTCTTTTTTAATCTGATAATCCTTAGCAGTAAGTAAGCATGACAGGAAGACCAAGTGGAAAATTACAGATTATGAGAGCCAGCCTATGCCAAAAGGATCATGTCATAAATGTGCCATTATTTTGAGCAATATGAGAGGTAATTAAGTGATCCGGCTAAATATGCTTTGAAACAGGTTTTTCCTGGAACAATCTCTTTCTCAAAAACAAAGAGGCATAATTCCCTCAGAGCTGTTTTCACTCAGTTTCTCATCAGTCCATCCTGAAGTCCACTTCTACTTTCACTTCTACTTTTACAATTTTTCTTGATATAACAATGTTATAACAATGTTTATATATATGATACTAGTAAGAGAGAAACATTAAGACGGGATGGGAGGCACGCTGGTGCACTTATGCACGCCCCTTACTGACCTCTGAGGAATCAGGTGAGGTCAACAGTGGATAGTCTAAGGGTAGGTGAGGGAAAGGGTATTCTCAACTCATTTGTCTTTGGGATGAACATTTTAATAAACAAATAGTATTGCTGTTAAATTTTGTTGTTTTGGAGTGTCTTTCCCTTACAATACACAGTACAGTGGTACCTCATCTTATGAACTTAATTCATTCCATGATGAGGTTTGTAAGTCAAAAATTTGTTAAGGTGAAACAATGTTTCCCATAGGAATCAATGTAAAAGCGAATAATGCGTGTAATCCCAAAACTCACGCCTTTTGCCTTGCATCGCTTGGAAACCCCACCTCCGGACTTCTGTTGCACCCGTTCTTGCACTGCTGGGATTCCCCTGAGGCTCCCCTTGCTGGGAAACCCCACCTCCGGACTTCTGTTGCCAGCCGAAGCACCCGTTCTTGCGCTGCTGGGATTCCCCTGAGGCTTTCCTTGCTGGGAAACCCCACCTCCGGACTTCTGTTGCCAGCTGAAGCACCCGTTCTTGTGCTGCTGGGATTTCCCTGAGACTCCCCTCACTGGGATTCAAAGCAGTGCCAGCAAAAATGAAGGGAATCTGAGTGAGGGAAGCCTCAGGGGAATCACAGCAGCGCAAGAATGGGCACTTCGGCTGGCAATGGAAGTCCAGAGGCGGGGATTCCCAGTGGCGTCGGCTTGGGTTCATAAGGTGAAAATAGCTCAGAAGAAGAGGCAAAAAAATCTTAAACACCAGGTTCGTATCTCAAAAACTTTTTTAGAAGAGGCGTTCATAAGACGAGGTGAAGTCTTATTCTTCTCTTTTTCCTATAAAGTCATAGATAGTTTAGAACCAGAACTTTAAAAAGATGCCTCCTTCTGCATGGACTATTATTTGTGATAATTGCAGGTGGGCCTTCAATTATGACTGCAAGTGGGATCAGAATTTCTATTCTAAGCAAGGCAATTACTAATCAAGTCATGTCTGATTTTACAATCTTTTTTCTTAACCTTATTAAAGTAAATCACTGGATTTGTTATGTGAATTCCCCACTTGACTTACCTGTCTGAACTGACCGAGGAGCTCACAAATAGTGATTGCAAGAAGTCTGCAACCACTGCAAATGGTAAATGGCACTGTTTTCCAAGCACCAGTATTTTGATCTTATGGCTCTGGGGATGCTACATTAGTCATTGGTGCAAGGACTGGTTGTAAGTCATTTTTTTTCATTGTAACTTTCAATAGTTGCTAAATTTTATTTTATGTATGTATGTATGTATGTATGTATGTATGTATGTATGTATGTATGTATTTATTTATTTATTTATTTATTTATTTATTTATTTATTTATTTATTTTGTCCAATAGAGAATGAGGGTTTTAGTGGGTATATATCTATATATACATAGTACAATACATGATGAAGGTTATAGAGGAGATACTCATAGTAAAATATATCTAAGAAAGAATAGAAAAGAAGATGTAGTAATAGAAAATATCAATGAAAGAATAGAAGAAGAGATATAGGAATAGAAGAAAGGTATAGGAGATATAGGAGAGCAATAGGACAGGGAACGGAAGGCACTCTAGTGCACTTGTACTCGCCCCTTACTGACCTCTTAGGAAACTGGATAGGTCAACCGTAGATAATCTAAGGGTAAAGTGTTGGGGGTTTGGGGATGACACTATGGAGTCCGGTAATGAGTTCCAAGCTTCGACAACTCGGTTACTGAAGTCATATTTTTTACACTCAAGTTTGGAGCAGTTAATATTAAGCTTAAATCTGTTGTGTGCTCTTGTGTTGTTGTGGTTGAAGCTGAAGTAGTCGCCAACAGGCAGGACATTGCAGCATATAATCTTGTGGGCAATACTTAGATCTTGTTTAAGGTATCTTAGTTCTAACCTTTCTAGGCCCAGGATTGAAAGTCTAGTCTCATAGGGTATTCTATTTTGAGTGGAGGAATGAAGGGCTCTTCTGGTGAAGTATCTTTGGACATTTTCAAGGGTGTTAATGTCTGAGATGTGATATGGGTTCCAAACAGATGAGCTGTATTCGAGGAAGGGTCTGGCAAAAGTTTTGTAAGCTCTGGTAAGTAGTGTGAGATTGCCAGAGCAGAAGCTACGTAGGATTAGGTTTACAACTCTTGAAGCCTTCTTGGCTATGTTGTTGCAGTGGGCTTTGGCACTTAAATCTATTGTTATTAGTATACCGAGGTCTTTAACCGAGTGGGGATTATCTGTGATAATTTGATTACCCAGTTCGTATTTGGAGTTCAGATTCTTCTTCCCAATGTGTAGGACAGAGCATTTACTAGTTGAGATTTGGAGTTGCCATGTGTTAGACCACTCAGAAACAGAGTTCAAGTCTTTTTGGAGAGTAGTTGGGTTATCTGTGGTGTTGAAGAGTTTTAAGAGTTTTAATGATTGGTTGTATCAGAAGTCCAGTTTAATGACTAATCACACAGAGAAGTTACGTAGGGAAAGTGCGTGAGAAGATGGTAACACAGGCAGGGTCTTTATTGAAGTGGAATCTATGATAAACATAGATTAATAACTTGTGACACCGACTATCATCCATGATTGTAATGAAATCTAATGAATTCTAATGATATTTAAAGCTCTTTGTACACACCTGCTATTTTATGATTATTTGAATCTTGGCTAGTTGCCTCCAAATCTCACTTCACATTTTTGGCATCATATGGGATGCATTCATTAGTCAAATCCATGGGCGATGCTTAAATAATTGCATTATTGGCACATCCACCCACAGGCTCACATGATATATGGGTGAAGCTTTCCACAATTTTAACCTGTAGTCGTTCTTCTGAAATCCTACATACATATGGGAAAAATTAAGCTTGTTTGTACTGAGGGAGAACTCCACATGGGAGAGCAATATTATTTATTATTTACTTAGTAGCTTACTATTTAGAAATGCAGTTCACATTATGCTACTGAACCTTTATCATTCAACAGCAGAACCTTCTCAGTGGGATAAGATTCTTCTCTGCTACAATGAATAGCTTCAGGGCTACAGGATTGACTGAGACAGATGAAGGAATCAATGTGGGAAGAAAAAGGAGAAAGAGGAGGGGGGAGGAAGAGAGGGTGGGAAGGAGAGGAATAGATCCATGCAAATAAAGAAGACTAAAATTAACATTCTTTTTTTTTTATTACGGGATAATTTTTTTTCCTGTATATCTCCAGAATATCTCCAAGACCGCCTTCTGCTGCACGAATCCCAGCGACCGATTAGGTCCCACAGATTGGGCCTTCTCCGGGTCCCGTCGACTAAGCAATGTCGGTTGGCGGGCCCCAGGGGAAGAGCCTTCTCTGTGGCGGCCCCGACTCTCTGGAACCAGCTCCCCCCCCCCAGAGATTAGAACTGCCCCTACCCTCCTTGCCTTTCGCAAACTCCTTAAAACCCACCTTTGTCGTCAGGCATGGGGGAACTGAGATATCTCCCCCGGGCCTATATAATTTATGTATGGTATGTTTGTAGGCATGTCTGCTTAAAAGTGGGGGGTTTTAACTGTTTTAAATTTTAAATTGTAAATTATTAGATTTGTCAGGAACTGTTTTTATTGTGTTGTGAGCCGCCCCGAGTCTACGGAGAGGGGCGGCATACAAATCGAATAAATAATAAATAATAATAATAATAATATTACAATGCAAAATCCAATTCCTCATTGATGAAGTCAGTATTCATTATTTAGGTTTTTGAATTTAGAAAGTCTGGCTCACTCTAGCTCAGAGGTTTTCAAACTTGGCGACTTTAAGACTTGCGGACTTCAACTCCCAGAATTCTCCAGCCAACATAGCTGGCTGGAGAATTCTGGGAGTTGAAGTCCACAAGTCTTAATGTTGCCAAGTTTGGGAACCCTGCATCTAGCTCAAAGGTTTCAATTGTTTGGGATGTGATTTCAACCTGGAATTGCATGTATGTATGTATGTATGTATGTATGTATGTATGTATGTATGTATGTATGTAAGTTTGTATATATGTATGTATTCGTTCATTCGTTCATTATTTATTTATTTATTTATTTATTTATTTATTTATTTATTTATTTATTTATTTATTTATTTATTTATTATTTATTTATTTATTTATTTATTTATTTATTTATTTATTTATTTATTTATTTATTTATTTATTTATTTATTTATTTATTTATTTATTTATTTATTTATTTATTTATTTATTTATTTATTTATTTATTTATTTATTTATTTATTTATTTATTTATTTATTTATTTATTTATTTATTTATTTATTTATTTATTTATTTATTTGGTGCTTTACAGCATTCTCTGAGAACTTTACAATGCCAGCATATTTCCCCCAGCAATCTGGGCCCTCATTTTACCAACTTTGGAAGGATGGAATGCTGAGTCAACCTTGAGCTGGTCAGGATCAAACTCCAGGCAGTGGGCAGAGTTGGCCTGCAAAACTGCACTCCAACCATCCTATGTCCTGCTGGCCTGGAGGATACAATGAACTTGTGGCCAACCCTACTGAAATAAAACAACCAATCTAAGCACATTCATCAGAGAGTAGGACCCAGGAGACGTATTTCTGAGGAACCATGATTGCATTCTACCTTAAGATGTGATTATGATATTTTTCTTTTTTGTTTTCAGATGAACTTATAGACATGGTTGTGGCTATGTAGAAGGGAACAGTTTATCATTGCTTTCTTCAGGGATGTTGTTGGACTTCTCAGTCTAATCTAAACTCTCCATATTCCCAGCGGGGTATTAATACCACCCAAGTATTAATAAGATCCCACCATACTTAGCTGTTGAGCCAGACAAGATGAAGTGTCAAGGGCAGCTTGTGCATCAGTATTTAAAAGCCCTCATATCCTTCAAAGATGCATCTGAATTCCTCTTATGGTCCCAATGAGTCTCTGTCTCCTCCAATTTCTCTGAACTACTAGATTCTGGGATTTCCCCCACGGAACCATGCAGTGTGTACAAAAAGCAGCTCTTTTCTTCCTGTTCTTTTGAACATGCCACTGAAATCAAAGGTTGAAAACAGCTGATGTGTACAATAGGTGGACAACTTATCGTACAAGACAGGAAACGGATTGCCAGTTTCCTACCACAAGAGAAAAACAACAATCTTGAGGGCATTCCTAAGCAGAAGAGGAAACTCCATTATGTTTCTTCTCTTTCCGCACTATGACCTGTAACAGATTTTCTGGAGTCCTTAGTTAAATTTAAAAAAATGTAGATGAACCTAGAATTAACCCTGAGGAAAAAAATGCAAGAAAGGTTAGTTAAACATCTATTTGGCCTTGGAAAGGAGATAAAGGTGAAAAAGAAACTAAAGATAACCCCACCTTTCTTCCTTTAACTACAAGAAGGAACAGAAAGAAAGTTTTCAGGATTCTTTTATTATGCCTTCCAACAATACAGCAATTCTTGTGGAGTCTGTTTCTTAACCTGGCTGACCTTGAAACGCTGACACACTGCTAAAAATGGCCATTTAACTACAACATTTCAGAAATGGATGCTAAGGGGCCCTAAAAGCTACAACAATGGGACTGGGATGCATTTTAGCTGCAGATGCCCAGATATTATGGTACCACACTTGTGTTCCTGGTGTAGTCCTATTATTTCACAACATAGGTAATAAAATCTCAATTTGGTACAACGAAACAACAGCAGCAATGAAGAAATATGTAGCAGAACAAATGTCAAATGGATAAACGGAACTTGCTTAAACTGAATACAGTGGTACCTCTACCTAACAACTTGATTTGTTCTGTGATCAGGTTCTTAAGTAGAAAAGTTTGTAAGTAGAATAAATTTTTCCCGAAAGGAATCAATCTAAAAGCAAATAATGTGTGCAAACCCATTAGAAAAAAAATAAAAGCTCGGAATGTAGGTGAGAGGAGGAGGAGGAAGAAGAGGAGGAGGACAGGTGAGGTGAGGGGAATCAAAAAAATCCAAAACTTTAAGGCTTAAAAAAAAAAGAGGGACTCTGAGGTGGCGAGGAAGAGCACACGCCTCCCATACACCCGGCACGGGGCTGCCTCCCATACACTGTACCAGAGAGAGAAACCCAGGGGGAATGGCAGGAAACTGGCTGGGCCTTCGTGCCACTCTCAAATTTCTTGGGAAATTTTTCCGGGCTCGGGTTCTTAAGTAGAAAATGGTTCTTAAGAAGAGGCAAAAAAAAAAAAATCTTGAACACCTGGTTCTTATTTAGAAAAGTTCTTAAGTAGAGGCATTCCTAGGTAGAGGTACCACTGTAATTTTATGAACAATGCTCTATTCTAAGGTAAATGAGAGGCTGGGTGAATTAACACCTGCCCGAAAGTTGCCGATGGCGGGAACCAACTCGGCTCTGCCCATCAGCTGGGGCAATTCCCGCGATAACGCGGGAATGCCCAAGACCAACCAGTGGCTGCTTCGGCATTCTGGGAAAGCCGGGGGTGGGGCATGCACCCTTTATTAGGGCTTGCTCGCCCCCCCCCCCGGCTTCCCTTGGCCCCGAGCTTGACACGGAGCGGACACCCACCCACCCTCCACTCAATCTAGGATGTTGTTATAGGTCGCCTGGTTTGGGGCCGAGTAGGAATTTTTGCAGTCTTATGGCATTTGCTACGGATTGTTTTTCGCCTACTCCATCCTGGATGAGGGAAAGGATTTGTGGTTACGGGGTGCATCTGTATGTAAATAGGTTTTGATTCGACAATTGGATGTTTATATTCTTGGTCACTATATGGCAGAAACGGGGTATCAGTAGCAACTGTGTGTTCTCCTTTGGGCATCTTTTATAAGATGATTGGCACCCCCATTGCACAACTCATGCTACCTCCACGGACAGAGAGGCGTGAAGGGGGTGCCCTTGGGGCTCACCTACATCATTTCTGGTTCCGGGACATGCAGGGTGAGCCCTCCCACATGCTGGGCGTGGTTTTAGGGGCTGGATGTAGGCGGGGCATGCCACACCCTGACCAGGCATGGAGTTACGCCCATTTAGTTGCCCAAGCATGTTGGTGTTCAGGAAACTCCGCCCATTCAGCGCCCCCTGCAGGTCTTTTTGTTAATATTTAATAAAGTGACCCATTTTACCCAGCTTGGAGTCCCAGTGTTCATTTCCCGTCCAAGGCAATGTTCTCTCTCCTAAAGCAAAGAGCACCACAAGGTTGCTCTCTCATCCACACCCAATCAGAAAACTATCACCCAGGTCAAAATATGGAAGAGAACGTTTTCATTGTGCCCTGCAGTATGAGCTGGCTAGAATGTATCTATAAGATCTCCTGGACAGAAATTATTGCCTGAAATATCTAAGGCTAAAAGTATCTTCAAACAGTATCTATAGGAACAAAGAGTAACCTCTGTAGCCCTTCCAGGGCAGATGTAGAAGTTCCTAAAAGGAGTTCTGCCCACCAGAACTCTCATTAGCATGTTTGATACTAATTGCAACTTCTTGCAGTGACAGTTCTCTGGAGATCCCATAATAAGCTGAAAGTCCTCCATTAAAGTTTTAATTTTGCATGTCAGTTGTACATGAGCAAATCCAATGCTAGATTTATTAAGTCCTGTTGCAGCACTGAGATAACACCCTGACTAAGTCTGTACAATATATTAAATCCTGACGTGGGTGAATTAAAAACCATTTGAGGGTCCATATGTGCTCAGTTTTTTAAAAAATGCTTAACATAATGATCTAGTTTACATAAAATGCCAAAGAGAGAGAGAGAGAAAAAAACACCTCTGAATTCCTCTTGTTGAGAACAAAACAAATCTTACTCAATTCAATTTTTTTCATAATCTAATGTATTACAAATCTAAACTATGGTTTGTCCAAGTGCAACAAATGTGGCATATGCATTGCTCAATAAAACAATGGTTTTATGATAAAGGAATATCAGGTTTATATGATATCAATGTTTCAGTTAGGTGGTGAATGAAAAACAAAATTCAGCACAGCCCACAAAATCAGAAACATATAAGTCTTTTTAAGGTCATTGGTATGTCACCAGTTCTTGGGGTTGTTTTTTTAAAAAAAATCAATGTTGACATCATTTGGAAAATCACAAATGTTTGAAAATCCCAGGACATCATTACCTTGTATTATAAATTTCAAAATTCAGACTAAATCATAAGGTCACAAGGAACATTTGCTCATTTGAATGTGTTTAGAAAATCGATATCCCATTATAATGGGGAATTTGTTTCCTGAATGTAAAGATTTTATATTTGGCAAGTATAGGATGGGATAAAGAATGTATGAAGATCAGACTTTTGTAAAGAGAATGATTAAATAGAAACACTGGAACAAATTTAAAATAATCCTTTCATTGGATAAAGTGTTACATATTTCCCTAGCCATTCTATGTAACAGTATTCCCACTATTTAAGTGGTTTTTTTTTAAAAAAAAATCCTGCTTCTGCTATAAATTAATGAGTGACTAAATGAGAGAACTTCGCTCATTATGGCCAGTGTCGATTGCAAATATCTGAATGGACTAACTGATTGCAAATGTTTACATTTCAAAACTTAATTTCTTCAAATATTCCACTCCTCTTCTTAGGAATAATTATCTTAAAGTCATTAGGAATTTTTAAAAACTTGCCATTCTTTTTTCCGAACAAATAACAACACAAAAGATTGAGATTTTGAATAGAATCTCACTAAGCTGAGCTCAATTTGTGATGTCTACATGAATATGGCCATTCAGTTTTTTAAGCAAAAATATGGAGGCAAACATTATTGGCCTTGTTTCCTCTTCCTCCTCCTCCTCCTTCTCCTTATCTTTCCTACATTCTTCAGATGGCGTTGGACCAGAATATCTCCGGGACCGCCTTCTGCCGCATGAATCCCAGCGACCGGTTAGGTCCCACAGAGTTGGCCTTCTCCGGGTTCCGTCGACTAAACAATGTTGTTTGGCGGGACCCAGGAGAAGAGCCTTCTCTGTGGTGGCCCCGACCCTCTGGAACCAGCTCCCCCCGAGATTAGGACTGCCCCCACCCTCCTTGCCTTTTGTAAAGTTCTTAAGACCCATCTCCCCCAGGCCTATACAGTTTATACATGGTATGTTTGTGTGTATGTTTGCTTTTAATAATGGGGTTTTTAGTGTTTTTTAAATTATTAGATTCGTTCTTATATTGTCTTTGTTATTGTTGTGAGCCACCCCGAGTCTACAGAGAGGGGCGGAATACAAATCTAAATAATAATAATAATAATAATAATAATAATAATAATAATAATAATAATAATAATAATAATAATAATTCTGAAGGTGTTCCATTTAAGTATTAACGTATCTGATGTTTTCTCAATTTTTCAAGATCATACAAGGCATGGAGCAACGTGTTTCTTCTTGTTTTTAAAATGATTTTGGGAATCGGTGCTTCTCAAGCTGCCAAAATGACTACCCCCTATAATGAATACCATAATACATCAGACGTGGACGTCTGGTTCTCTTCATTCACACAAAAACCAGTTTTGTAGGACAAACATTAAAAATCATGACACTGTATTCTCCCCTCCCCGTGCCCCTAGCCAAGTGTAAGGACTTTCACTCAGATAGAAAGCTGGGAGCAGGGAACACTCTTATGCAGTACACTGTCTCCATACTATCTGGCATCAAAGAGATTCCCAAGGATCTGTTTAATCTTATCTCTCTTCACAGAGATGCATTTCGCATCCTCCGCTGTCTTCCAGACCAAAGTGCTGAATGTAGTCAAATCTGCAAAATAGATATTTTGCATCTGACCTCAAGCACCCTTTTTTCCCCTCTACAAAAGTTAATGATGAATCCTTTTCAAACACACTAACCAGTGGCAAAACTCTTGAATTAGGGAAATGCCCGGATTGAACCCATCTTGAATAAATGAATTGTTCTTCGGTTTAATTTATAATCAACACAGAATGGCAGCTACTCTCAAGACCCCGAAGAATTAATTAGAAATTAGAGTTGGGACTGACCACAATGGCTCTCAATATATAAAATATATAGAAAGACATTTAACCAGGTTATTTCCAGGCTTCCATTAAGTATAAAAAAAGTAATGTTAAGCATTGAAACAGAGGTAGGTGAAATTTACCTTTGATAATTTTAAAGCTTTGGCATAATGTGCCTTCTTCAAGGTTATTCCAGAAATGGGGAAAAAAATTACCATTGTTTATTTTGCCCCACCAGTTCAGCATACCAATCACATTTGACAAAATCTAATCTGCAAGTCTGCAACTTTTCCATACTTCATCTGAAGTCTATATAATGTGCAATATTATTTTTTTGTGATCCTTATATTCTTTCTCACACCAATCTTTTTGCTATATTTATCATCTTGCCAGATTATGAATTTTGGAGAGCCCAAAGCCTTAATTGTTTGATGATTTGGCCATTTTTCTTCTATCCAACAGAGATATTTTGGTTTACTCATCTGATATTCTTTAGGTATTTAATGGCTTTTTAAAAATGCATTTGTTAGCATCATAAGAAATGACTTTGCTTCCAGCTTTGAAATCTAGGAATAGATTTCACTCCTTGATTCATCTCAAAACTATTCAGCATTTCCACCAAACGTTTTAACAAGAAATCCAGATTGTCCAATGAAACTTGGTGTAAAAACACATATCATCATTCTACACAATGCTTTTGTTGTCTTTTAAGTGTTATGAATAGACAAGGTTGTAGATGAAAGCTGATTAGTGGGTTTGTGACTCAGCACGGGTTATTCCTGTGTGATTGTATATGGATTATGGTTTTTTTGTATCTAAGAGAGAACCTCCTATGTCAAGGTGAATGATTCAACTTAAGTTATGGGAAAGAGTTATGTAGAAAATCAGCTTTGAATAACCCAGACAAAACCTTAGGCAGAATTCATCACTCACCAATCTACCATCAATGAATGCTCAATGAATGAGTGATTATCCTCAGACAACCCTGTTTCTGTCTCCATGAACCTCTCTGTTTCATTCTAGCATCAATGGCAGTGATGCACAATATTTAATATCAAAAGCTTATGTGGCCATTGTAGACTGGTGGTGGTGGAACCATCTGCAAACCAAAAACCAGACCAGCTAATAAATAGATATGCCCAGAACAAATAAACAAAAAAAATGATTCATAATTTTCCAATGGAGGATTATATAACTGTATTTTTATGGGACATCTGTAAATCACCATAACTCCACATGAAACCAGCACCATATTGATATTGCAATGATTTCCAAATATAAATTATGTTAATTTTATTCAGTTAGTTATTGTTACAGGTAGTCTTCAGTTTACCAGGATTATTACAATGATCAGAATTTCAAGTGATGCGGTTGTAGAGTGTAATCCCATGTGACCACATCATAGGGGCAGCAATCCCAGCTATCCTAATTGTAATTATTAAGCAAGGGCTCACATGGCCATGACCTGCAACTTCCTGCTGATTTCCCACAAAGTCAATGGGGAAGCTGGATAGAAGTTGCAAGCTACAAGGTAGTTTCCAAACAGGGCAGCAGGGAAGTGAATGCTATGGAATATAGATGGACAAAGAAGGGGGTGCTTTGATATCAAGTGAGCACCAGGTAGGCAACTGTTTTTCATGCAGACCTACTAAACGCCAGATGACACACAAGAAGGTGAATAGATACTTGGTGTCATACCAATCTTCCTCTGAAGCTAGCATTTGATGGCAGGGTACCCTAGTTGGGAACAAGATTGAATTGTTAAGTCAATAGCCCTCCAAATACCTGCCTTGAATTTATTCAACTAGTAGCTGGATGCCCTTTTGCTACTATCCATGGGCTTTTAATTTTTTAAGTTTCTTGGAAAGATTGAGGACAAAAGAAGAAGGGAATGACAGAGAATGAAGAGGCTGGATGGAGTCCCTGAAGCAGTAGATATAAGTTTAAATGGACTCCATAGGATGATAGAGAATAGGAAGGCCTGCAGAAACCTTGTCCATGGTGTTCTGATGGGTCAGACATGACTTTGCAGCTAACAACAACAAACTGGATACCCGTGCTTGCATCTAACAACATGAACTTCTAGCATGGAGTTGAATGTCTAAATTCCCAGCCACAGGCCAGATGAGTCACGTGCTAGCCACACCCACTGGTACTTGGATCAGAGTTCTTTTCAGGTGGGGATGTACAGTAGAACATCTAATTCCTAAGCATCAGAGCATGTTAATAATAAGAAATAACTAATGATCCAATGGTCCATTTTGAAAATTCCTTTCTTAACGAGCACCTAGAAGCCAAAAGAAACATACATGCCAAGTTTCAGGTTTGTAGGATTTAGGTTTCTGGAGATTTCGGAAAGGAGCAGCCTACAAATCTAATAAATCATTATTGTTGTTGTTGTTGTTGTTGTTGTTGCTGTTGCTGTTGCTATTGCTATTATTATTTCATGATATACCTGAGTGGTACTTCACTTTTTTATACATACACACATATATCTATCTCCATCCGTCCATCTACCCACCCACCCACATAGAGGTTGCAACGCCGCAATCTGGTCAAGAGCCTCCATCGCAGCCTTATTCCAGGCCACAGCAAGAGACTCCCCCGAACTGTGGATGAATGTATCTGGAATAGCCCCAAGCGCCCTTTGAAAACCTTCTGGATCCATCAGGCATCTGGAACAGAACCACCTAGTTGGTTCCGCCTCCTTGCGGGGAAGGATTAGAGCCAGGAAGTCAAGCCGCAGTAGAAAATGGTCTAACCATGACACAGACAACACTTCTAAGCCCCTCAGTCTCAGACCATTGCTCAATTGCTCAGAGAGGAGTACCATGTCGGGTGAGTGTCCCTCCTCATGAGTTGGACCCTGTACTACTTGAGTCAGGTCCTTGAGTCATGGTGGCCATGAACTCCTGCGCTAGCACTGATGTTTCACCGAGCGACGGTAGGTTGAAGTCCCACAAGACAATAAGTCTGGGGAACCCTACCGCCAGCCCGGCTACCTCCTTGAGCAGCATAGGCAGGGTCCCTTCCAACTCTAATAATAATCTAATCTAATCAAAAGTTTTGACATTTGCCTGGAAGAGAAATAAATGAAGTTCTTTTTAGATATGTCTGTATTCATTTCCATCAAGCAAGCGTCATTGCTATGAATCATGTAACTCTATATAACACCCCCCCCAAATACATTTTTTTTAAAAAAGTTTGGAGAGGCCTCCGCATGTTAAAGAAAACAAAACCCCTTCCTTCTTCCTTCTTTATGTGACACTGATTTAGGCAATTGCCGCTATAGTAATAGCTATTTGTAAAACCAAAGGCTTGTTTGCAGCACTGGGGAGCAAATTGATGAAGCAATGAGTTATGCAAAGCGACTGCCTGTTTTGCTGTCATTTATGGATCTGGAGTTTGTATAAAAAGTTTTTAGTAATAATAACATTATTTATTTATTTATAATATAGCATATCATACACGGACCAGCAATATACGTTAACTTTTCAACCTAAATTAGTAGAACCCAATAAAATATAAATGTTAAAAAGATCTATGTTCAAATACCAGTGCCATCAAACCATTCAGAAGCAGCATAGTTTATATGGGAAAAAAATCAGATTCTGAACCAATATATGCCCTCAGCTTTTAACTGATTACTATGTAATCTACAGTTTGAGGTGGGACCCCACATTTGCACTGAGGAGAGGATGCCGGGCCCCAGCAGATGCCATGTGGGGGTATGAATCCTCTTTCAGGATTGCCCATTGCTGATGTGGTAGTTCAAAACCTGGCATCTTTTTATTTTATTTTTTTATTTATTTATTTGTTCGTTCGTTCGTTCGTTCGTTCGTTCGTTTGTTTATTTATTTATTTATTTATTTGTCCAATACACAAATACATAGGAAGAAAAATAGACATGTGATAATATAAAAGAGGGTGAAAGTGGGCTTAGAGGAGAGGATTTATGAAACGAAGAGAATATATAAGATAGGTGAAAGAAAGGAAAGAAAATTGGATAGGGGACGAAAGGCACACCAGTGCACTTATGTACGCCCCTTACTGGCCTCTTAGGAACCTGGAGAGGTCGATCATGGAGAGTCTAAGGGAGAAGTGTTGGGGGTTAGGGGTTGACACAATTGAGTCCGGTAATGAGTTCCAAGCTTCGATAACTCGATTGTTGAAATCATATTTTTTTACAGTCAAGTTTGGCGCAGTTCGTATTAAGTTTGAATTTGTTGCGAGCTCTTGTGTTGTTGCAGTTGAAGCTGAAGTAGTCATTGACTGGTAGGACATTGCAGCATATGATCTTGTGGGCAATACTCAAATCATGTTTTAGGCGCCGTAGTTCTAGGCTTTCTAGGCCCAGGATTGTTAGTCTATTTTCGTAGGATATTCTGTTTCGAGTGGAGGAGTGAAGGGCTCTTCTGGTGAAATATCTTTGGACATTTTCAAGGGTGTTGATGTCTGAAATGTGGTATGGGTTCCAGACAGATGAGCAGTAGTCTAGGATGGGTCTTGCAAAAGTTTTGTGTTGAGTCCTTTCTATGTCTTCTTATAACTGAGCATTCGGTGACCCATTTGCCTGTCTATTCTTTACACTTTTCTGGCTTTCAAATTACACGGCTATGAAAAAAAAAGAAGAAGATTATTTCAGGCCCAAATGTCAAGTAAGATCAGAATACATGAATATTATAGTTTGTTTGTTTGTTTGTTTGTTCGTTCATTCGTTCAGTCACTCACCTACTCACTTATTTATTTATTTATTTATTTATTTATTTATTTATTTATTTATTTATTTATTTATTTATTTATTTATTTATTTATTTATTTATTTATTTATTTATTTATTTATTTATTTATTTATTTATTTATTTATTTATTTATTTATTTATTTATTTATTTATTTATTTATTTATTTATTTATTTATTTATTTATTTATTTATTTATTTATTTATTTATTTATTTATTTATTTATTTGAAAAGGACCTTGCGGGTCATAAAGTCCAAACCCCTGCTCATGCAGGAAACCTTGCACCAACCCAGTCAGATGGCAGTCTATTTCACAACCTCCACTGGCAGGCAATTCCACTGGTTGATCGCTCTCACCATCAGAAAGTTCTTCCTTATTTCCAGGTTGAATTGGTCAGTTTCCATCTGTTGCTGCTAGTCTGACTCTCTGGTGCCCTGGAAAATAGTGTCACCCCCTCCTCTCTGTGACTCTATCATGTCCCCTCGGGCCCTCCTTTTTGCGAGACTATCCATGTCCAGTTCCAGCAACCTCTCTTCGTATGTCTTGGTTTCCAGTCCCCTTATCATTCTGGTTGCTCTTTTCTGTACTTTCTCTAGAGTTTCAATGTCTTTTTTATAGTGGGATAATCAAAACTGAATGCAGTGCTCTAGTGATTAGAATATGCAATAGAACACAAGAAGATCTCTGCTGAATCAAGCAATTCAGCCAACTTGGAGACGACCCAATGGCAAACTTGTAAAACTTACAAACCTGGATTGGGGGGGATGATAATATATCCCAGTGTCATTTTCTATAACCTCTTAATTAAAATATGATGCTTGGGTTTTAGCAGTCATCAAGATTAATAGCCATTGATGGTCTAATCTTTCATGACTTTAGCTCATTGTCCTCCTCCCACCACATAGTCCTCACCATCCTGACCATTTGGCTCATAGGCTGCATGAATTAATGTATTCAAATTCTGCACTCATCATTTAACTTTATAGGTCATAAAGCTAGGATCTCACATAACTGCCTGCCCCGTTTCTCTGATATATAAGTGCTTGTCTTGTAGTGTATCCAAAAGATATATTGTACAAACTTCTGAAGAATTGCTTCAGATGTGCACGTTTGTCATAAGGTGGTTTCATCATCAATGATATGACTGAGCCATAAATGGACCAAAGGTCACAAATGATACCATTCCCAAGCACAAAATTTTTCCAAGGAAAATAGTGCCCAGATTGAGATGAAGTGATTTGTGGGCATAGGTGAAAAACCAGGTTATTGGATGCAAGGCAGTTCATTAAAGGAAAACATTATTTCTGCTACAAGTGACATAAAAATGAAAATAAATATTGCAAAGCGGCTTCTCCCACACACACAGTTTTTCAAAAATAGCTCTTTCCTGTCTCACTGTTTGCTTCAAGAAAGGGCTCTTATCTTTTTGTCTCTCCTTCATTTTAAAAAGCTGTCACCATCTTTGCCCCAGCCAGGTCTTTATAATATTGGTTGACCTTGTTCCTTAGTCTATATCTTTCAATACATTTCAGTGTAAAATTAGATTTGCCTTTTCCGTGGGAGGAACAGATCCAGTCTGAACATTTTGGCTAGTCAATATTTTGCAAAGAGTAGCAAATCTGAAGCCCGTCGTTAGAACTGTGAGGCAGGAGCATCCTAGGAAGAAATCACAACGTCAAGCTTAGCAATCCTGGGTGATATTTCATTGTAGTATCATATAAGGTAAAAGGCAGAATGTAAGCATGCTAATACTGCGTCATTGGGTGTGAACTGCAACCTGATTGGGCCAGGGCATTATAACATGCAGATCAACTTAACCATTCTCTTGTAGTCTTTTATAGTCCTTTGCTATTGATGGGGGTTGTTAGTTGACTGGCTGGAGCAGTCTGAGCGTGAGTTAGATATTGAGTAGAACTGAGATAGTGACACGAAGAAACCTGGATTGGTTTAGTATCTACTAGAAACCTGGATTGGATTTGTATCTACTTGTAACCTGGATTGGTTGAATATCTACTTGTAAGTAAACTGAATATAGCTGATGTAAAGTTCCTGTATATAGAAGACTGAAGATATTTTACACTGATGAATAAAGCCATTGTTTTACACAAATGTGCCTTCGTCATTTATCTGGTTCATTAAATTGCCACAGTATAGTCTGATATCTTATCTAGTCCTCCTGCATTACTCTTCATATTAGATTAGATTAGATTTATTAGATTTGTATGCCGCCCCTCTCCGAAGACTCGGGGCGGCTCACAACAGTAATAACAATATAGTAGTGGAACAAATCTAATATTAAAACACACACACACACACACACACACACACACACACACACACACATATATATATATATATATATATATATATATATATATATATATATATCCGGACAAACAAGGACTGAAATAATAATAATAATAATAATAATAATAATAATAATAATAATAATAATAAATCAGATTTGTATGCTGTCCCTCTCCGAGGACTCAAAGCGGCAAGTCCTCAAAAATTAGCTCAAAGCAAAGAAGCTTTCCTGTTTTCACTTTTCTTGCTTAATATTTCTCCACAGTGATTGAGAGAACTTTCTCCCATGACTTTAGGATGGATGCCAAGAACCTCTATAACAAGCCAAAAACATGGGATCTCAAATCACAGGTTATAAACAGGAAGTTGAAAATGAGGAATGAGAGTCATTTTCAGGTGATCGTTTTCATGCAACGTTCAGCAGGGATTGAGATTGAAATTGCTCACATGAACCAATTCAACAGGAAGTTTCATGACAAGCAAAGAACATGACAGGGGGATTGTGACATCTAGATCTGTCTCAATATGCTCATGTTCACCCCAAACGTATGAGTAAAGCTGACCTTTTAGAGAAAAATAGTGTGTAGAACCTTGTTACCCTCACTCGAAGCTTGGGACATCCAATTCAGAGATGGGTTATGGCTTGCATCACAATGTTTCACGCAGCCATACTTGATACACCCATGCGCACGCACATATCCCCTTGTGCAATTCTGCTTCCATGCATGCTCAGTGGCTATACTCAGCCCAAAACACAGCCAAGGAGCTGATCAGCTGTGCATTGGGCAAAGGAATAAGGTAAGTATAAACCCAAGGGACCTTTCTCTCTCTCTTTTTTTTTCAACATGAAGCATTGTAGGTTTGATTTTTTAGAATACCAGCATACAAAACATTTAACATACACAACAAAGCAAAGACAAAATTACTATTAAAAAGGAATATTAATACCAATTTATTTGTTTTTAAATGTTTTTGCATTGTATATTTTCTGGACTATTTTTGTGTTATGGATATATTTTATGCACATATCATACATTTAGAAAGTATTTATCAGTGGAGAAAAAGTAAGTATATAATCAGTACATAATCCACTTATGTGTCCAAATATTGACAAATACAGTGTTCCTTTGATTTTCGCGGGTTTGAACTTCACGAATAGCCTATACCACAGTTTTTCAAAAAATATTAATTATTTAATTTATTTATTTTATTTTATTGGATTTGCATGCCGTCCCTCTCCGAGGACTCGGGGCGGCTCACAGCATATATAAAACAGAACAATAATGTAATCCAATTAATACTGCTCGCGCGGCTGCATTTTGGATAAGTTGAAGTTTCCAAATACTCTTCAAAGGTAGCCCCATGTAGAGAGCATTGCAGTAGTCGAACCTTGAGGTGATAAGGGCATGAGTGACCGTGAGCAAAGACTCCCTGTCCAAATAGGGCTACAACTGGTGCACCAGGCGAACCTGGGCAAACGCCCCCCTTGCCACAGCTGAAAGATGGTGTTCTAAAGTTAGCTGTGGATTGAGGAGGACGCTCAAGTTGCGAACCCTCTCTGAGGGAGTCAATAATCCCCCTCCCCAGGGTGATGGACGGACAGATGGACATGTTCTTGTGAGGCAGTACCCACAGCCACTCTGTCTTGTCTGGACTGAGTCTGAGCCTGTTGGCACCCATTCAGACCCTGACAGCATCCAGACACCAGCACATCACTTCCACTACTTCACTGAGTGGACATGGGGTGGAGATGTATAGCTGGGTGTCGTCAGCGTACTGATGGTAACTCACCCCATGCCCTTGGATGATCTCACCCAGTGGTTTCATGTACATATTAAACAGCAGAGGGGAGAGAACCGACCTCTGAGGAAACCCCCATAGGAATAAATGTAAAAGCAAATAATGTGTGCAAACCCATTAAGAAAGAAATAAAAGCTTGGAATTTGGGTGGGAGGAGGAGGAAGAAGAGGAGGAGGAGGACAGTTGCTGCTGAAGGAAGAATGTGAGGTGAGGGGAATCAAAAAATCCAAAACTTTAAGGCTTAAAAAAACAAAGGCTTAAAGGAAAGTGCTCCATTCACTCTGGGCTGTCCAGAGCGAAAGGAGCATTTCTTTTCTCTGGACGCTGGCAGAGGTTTATTCCCTCTCCAAGCACACAAAGGAAAACACTCTGTTTGCTCTGGGCTGCCAAAACCTCCTTAAGTGCCACCGAAAGGCTCCTCTGGCAGCCCAGAAAAGCCAGAGATGGTCGGGATTAAAGGGGGAATGGCAGGAAATTGGTCAGACCTTCGTGCCACTCTCAAATTTCCTGGGAAATTTTTCCAGGCTCGGGTTCTTAAGTAGAAATACCCGGTTCTTATCTAGGAAAGTTCTTAAGTAGAGGCGTTCTTAAGTAGAGGTACCACTGTACAGTGTTTCACAACCTTGGTAGTATTGCTAGATGTGAAATTTTGGAAGTTGAAATCCAGACATCATAAAGTTATCGTGGTTGAGAAACACTGCCACAGTTCTTGAAATTTCCTAGTTAGTTCCCCATCCAAGGCCAACTTCTCTTAGCTTTCTGAGATCAGTTAAGAGTTGCCACTAAACCAAAAGAATATGTTCTCCTGCTTAATGTCTTTCCAATACTTGGAAAATAACTTGATTGGCTGTTCAGTTTTACTTTTGTCCCAGAATATTCATTTTGCCGCAGAATATTTTATTTGTACTTGAACCCTAATAGCTACATGTTCTGCAAAGAATTTTGTGAAATTATTAAGATTAGAACCTACTCTGTTCATTTTCTAACATGCCTTTTAAATTCAAAAACATTTTTGTTCCTTTTTTCCCTTCACTTTTTCTACATGGAAGAAGAGTTTTATGAAATGAGAAAACTAGCTTTGCTTCCTTTTTAAAAAACTATAATACAGTCATTGCAACATTATTTTCCTATTCTGTAGCATTTCTTAAGGAACTGAAAATCAGGTTAATGAAACCAAAGTTTGTATTTTATTCCCTTAGCAACCAATGTTTCACAATACAGTACTGGCATGTTGTATTCAAAGAATTACATTAGCCAAGTGCTTAATATTTTATAATTGCACTCATATTTTACATCCGATTACTTAATCGTGTTTCTTCAAAATGCACTGTATAAGCTAATGTTCTGCCGAACAATGGGATATGATAGTCATAACAATAAAACATTTCTCATTTGTTTTCTTCCTTTCTCTCGAGGGATGCAGCTGAAATGTAAAACTCCCTAATAGGTTACATCCATGGTCCCAGGTTTTAAAATTAGAAAGTGCCATAGCTCAAAACAGAAAGAGGAAACCAAAGATAAGAGACAAAGCAAAGGACAAGGGATTTTTTTTTTTTGCCCTTACTTTGTGCAGAGAGTCACAATATATTTTTATGTTCTGAAAAAATGTACTTGAGGCTCCTCACATCCTTCTGATTAAGTGTTTTTGGTCCAGGTGACATATCTCTAAAGCATGTGATTAATAGGGGTGCTTGTTTTGACTCAGTGCTTGCTATGAATATGTGGTCATTTTTTTGCTGAAAGGATATAATTTCATATGCCCATATTCATCAGCCATTTTCTGACATATAATTGGACACTTTTACTTGCTTTCTTTGCCATAATTCATTCAAAAAAAAGTTTTAGAACTAAAACAACTACTACTCTGAACCTTAGAAAAATATGGTAAAAAGAGCCAACGACAACTTCTATATATGATAGATAGCAATTCTCGCAATCCCCCCAAACACAGCCCTATGTTAGAGAAAGTGTTAAGCTTAAGAAAGCTCTGCTGATATCAGAAAACTGGATTGAATAAAAGATAATTGTGGTGGGAAGATCTGCCAGTATATTTTTGGCCTCTTTTCCAGTTGAGGTATATGAAGATCTGCCTTTGTAGGCTTTTAAGTGAATCCTGAAGCTTTTTTCATCATTTATCTGTTATTTACTATCAGGGTACTGCCTTTTCTCCATTTTTGTTTTTGACCACTATGCATCGATTTGACAACTGTGCAACAGAGAACGTAAGATCTGATGGGATATTAGCTGATCCAACGGGCATCTTATTTTCTTACACTAATTTCAACATACAACTTCATATACAGTGATACCTCTTCTTACAAACGCCTCATCATACAAACTTTTCGAGATACAAACCTGGGGTTTAAGATTTTTTTGCCTCTTCTTACAAACTATTTTCATCTTACAAACCCACCACTGCCACTGGGATGCCCCGCCTCCGGACTTTCGTTGCCAGCGAAGCACCCTTTTTTGCATTGCTGGGATTCTCCTGAGGCTCCCCTCCATGGGAAACTCCACCTCTGGACTCCTGTGTTTTTGTGATGCTGCAGGGGAATCCCAGCAGTGCAAAAATGGGCGCTTCGCTGGCAATGGAAGTCTGGAGGTGGGGTTTCCCAGCGAGGGGAGCCTCAGTGAAATTGCAGCATCGCAAAAACACAGAGGTCCGGAGATGGGGTTTCGAGGACTTTGATGTTTTGCGATGCTGTGATTTCACTGATGCTCCCTTCGTTGGGAAACCCCACCCCCGGATTTCCGTTGCCAGCAAAGCACTCGTTTTTGCGATGCTGGGATTCCCCTCCTGGGATTCCCCTGCAGCATCGCGAAAACACAGATGTCCAGAGGTGGGGTTTCCTATGGAGGGGAACCTCAGGGGAATCCCAGCTGTGCAAAAACAGGCGCTTCGGCTGGCAAAAGGGGTGAATTGCACGCATTAATCGCTTTTCCATTGATTCCTATGGGAAACACTGTTTCATCTTACAAACTTTTCACCTTAAGAACATCATCCCAGAACCAATTAAGTTTGTAAGACAAGGTATCACTGTATCTTCAATACAACTTAATATGCATATATAATTTTTCAAGTACAATAAAGTAGACCACACTCCAATTAGCTGATCCAACAGGCATCTTATTTTCTTACACTAATTTCAGCAAAGAATTTGACAAAATTCCACATGACAATCTCTTCATTGAGTTACTTAAATTCAAGAAGCTAAAAAGATCTGGCTTTTCCTTTTAAGTTCAGATATGAATGGAGCCTACTATAGATGTCTTGCATAGTGCTATCAAATAGTTGTGAACTGCCTCTTTCGGTGTGTGTGTGTTGGTGAGTGTATGGGGGAGGGGGAGGGAGAGGGAGAGGAGAGGAGTGGAAATAATATTATCTATATTTTTTGTTAGGATTTCTTTTTTGAGATGAAAGGCAACAATATACATTTTCTTAATGCATAAATAAATAAATAACTTGTTGGTGTTTAGGGACTGCTGGAATTCCAGCACGATATTCCATTTTGTCATCCAGGCTCCTGTTTTTCCTATAAAACTCTAATTAATCTTCTGAGACTCACCGGCTTAGGTACAGGTTGAGCAATATCTTACTGTTCATTTTTGTTCCAACTATTTTCTTATCTTTACATTAGGTTAAAGGAGGACAATAGCCCATAGGTCAACTGTTACCTTTGGTTACATGAAATGCAGCTGTCATGTTCCACAACACCTCATTTAGCTAGACATAGCTAGAATTCTGATTTCTTGTGAAATCTAATACATCTGGTAAATGTATATTAGTAATTGTTGTATGTAATCGTAAATTATCCAATCATAGCCTATTATGTTGTATGAACCCAGCTTGTGTGGTCCATTTATGGGTCAATGTATTGTATGAACCCAGAAAATTGGATTCATTGGAAGAAGCATGGTCATGGAAACTGTGCTTAAATTTGTCACAAACACTGTCAATCTTGACAAATTGCTTTCTTGTAATGGTGTGTCACATGAATTACCCAATTTAATTTGCCAAAGTGGAGATGTGTTATTTTGCCAAGGTTTCAATGCTTACAGACATTATTCATATCAGAACATGCTTGCAAAATTATTGAGAAATACTATTCATTCATTTATTAGATTCTTCTACTGATGCAAATATTGTGACACAATCGTAGGGAGTTACCTTCCAATTTTCATTAATATTTTAAACAAGATCATCCTTCCACCACTTAACCAGCCCACCTTCACTGATCTCAGAAAAGCTAAGCAAGACTAG
Source organism: Erythrolamprus reginae (assembly GCF_031021105.1). Classification (NCBI taxonomy): domain Eukaryota; kingdom Metazoa; phylum Chordata; class Lepidosauria; order Squamata; family Dipsadidae; genus Erythrolamprus; species Erythrolamprus reginae. The sequence continues at coordinate 17,037,763 of NC_091963.1, read as the reverse complement.
ATTTAACACCTTAATGGGCAGTCACCTGGAAATCCCAGAGTAAAAGCTAGAATGGAAAGTAATAAATAAACCAACCAATCAACCCCCGGAAAGCAAGAGTGAATTACTTCCATTCAATTGCCAAGAAAAATGTATGTAATAATATAAAGCCACTGAAATTGGTTACACTTTTTAAAGGACCATATTTGCATGTGCAGACCTAGGTGTGATATACAGAATACTCAACCCAAATAGAAGAATTCATCCATCTAGTATCATTTTGGGAGGCACAAACATGACAATGGCAACCTTCAATCACGTCACACCCCAATGATTTTCTCCCCAAATGGGAAGTCCCACTTCCTTGACAGCCGCAACTGTAGTTCTCCTCTACAGTTATCAATTACTCGATTCCTTTGGATTTCTGTATCAGTCAGTTATTTTATTTTTTTTGGTCTGGGACAGGGATGAAATGCTCCCGTTTCATTTGTACCTGTCACTCGTTGGACAGCCAGTCGCAAAGAGAGCGTGAGGCTCCACCCACCTGCCCAGATGCCACCATTTGGATTCTTTGATCCTCTGTGCATGCGCAAAATGGTGGCATCCAGCCAGGTGGGCGGAGATTCACACTCCCTTCGCGATTGACTCTCCAACAACTGACAGGTATGAGTGAACTGGGAGTATTTCACCCATGATCTCGAAATATAATTATCTGTTTTGATGCAATGGAACAACTCACAGCAGCCAGCTTGGTGACGGCAGTTCACTCCTGCTAGTTTGCAACTCTCAGATGCCATGTTGCTATACGACAACTCTACATGGCCAACTTCCCATGGGGACAACTCACCACAAGTGGTTAGAAGGAGAGCCAGGTGGGTGGGCAAAGTGTATCAGGATAGGGGAGACTCCTTTTATTTTCATACCTTTTGCCCCCACTGGAGTTTTGTGACGCATTGGAGGTAGTGGCTCCAAGCCTAGCATGAATACTAGTCCCACATTGAGCTCAGAGACACCGCTGACCTTACTGATCCAGATGCTACTCTGCACCAGGTTGGAGCCACCATTGATGAGGCCACTGCATTGGGCTTGGAGTCTGGTGTGGCAGTAGTGGTGGTGATGTGTGAAAATGGGAAGACCCAACATCTGTCTCTCCACTGCTTATCCTGACTCCTTCTGTTATCATATTTGGCCTCTTCTGCTTGCAGCCTAGTGTGATGACAGCAATGGACAGCAACACCTCAGTGTCCGGTCAGGTCCCACAGGGTCGGCTCCTCAGGGTCCCATCAACCAGACAATGTCATTTGGCGGGACCCAGAGGAAGAGTGTTCTCTGTGGGGGGACCGGCCCTCTGGAATCAGCTTCCCCCAGAGATTCGCACTATCTTCACCCTCCTTGCCTTCCATAAATGTTTAAAGACTTATTTATGCCACCAGGCCTGTGGCCATTAGATCTTCCCCCCTGACCAATGAGTGTTTTAGTCTTAAAGTTGCAAATTTGGAGAACATTTCCATAAAATGACAGAACTCAATTCAACAGAAGTGCTTACAAATTTTATTTCAGAAGATTGGGTCCAATGGCAACTTTCTGATTAACTAAATTTGTAAAAAGTGGGAGAATGGAATATGTTTTGGGATTTAAAGGGGAGAAATTAAAACGTCTACTCAAGTAAGTAACACAAACAGGAAAGGGGAGAGGGAGTGAGAGAAAGAAAATGCATCGTTTAGTTTATTATGGCTTTAGGAGCCTGATACTTTGTGCCACCTGAACAACATCAAAGTTGTTTAAAATATAGAAAGAGACAGTCATTGTTCAGTACTATCAGCATCTACTATCTCTGGGACACAAAAATCCAAACAACCACAAAAGGCTCCTATGCTTTTTGGTCAACTTAACCCACAACTACACAAAGCAAAAATGAAGAGGACCTAAACAAACCCAACAAGGTAAAGCATCCAAGAGTTTGCTCAAGGACACTGAACTTGTATTGCTTTGCAGAGAATGGAAACCAGAAAAATGGAGATGCAATTGTATACCTTCAGAATCCTCTCTTCCCTTCTCTTCATATTTACCTGAATTACAAGCAGTTCAAAAATACAACGAAAAAGTTAAATACAAAGAATAAACCACAACTATACTTAGATTTCATTCACATAAAACCCTAAACCTAGCCGCCCCGAGTTTTCGAAGAAGGGCGGTATACAAATCTAAATAATAATAATAACAATAATAATAATAATAATAATAATAATAATAATAACAACAACAACAACAACAACAACTCCCTTGCATTCAGTCTGGCAGCCCACAGTTTTGTTAATTAGGTCAATGACTGCCATTTGGGAAAATTCAAAATTCACTTTTCCACTCCTAGATTACATCTCATGATATTTGCGCCAGAATGTTATTCTTTCCATTAGTCAGGAAGATAGTAGTGGTTGAACAGCAAATTTTATTGTTTCAGCCACTCTTTAACTTTACCTTCTTCTTTTCTTTCCAGTTGGTGACTTGGTGGGATTTTGACTTAACTCTACAATTAACTGGCTTTCGCAGTTTCAGTAATACAGTTACCCAGGAAAAGATATTTTGATTCCCAATTGCCAAAGTAGTTTTGACTGTCAAACTTCCTTCCTTCCTTCCTTCCTTCCTTCCTTCCCTCCTTCCCTCCTTCCCTCCCTCCCTCCCTCCTCCCTCTTTCCCTCCAGTAGTGGGTTTAAAAACCCTTTAGTACGTATTCAGGTGCATACTTGTGTGTGTGCACAATACTTCTTTGCATGCACAGATCTCTTCTGGGTAAGTGGATAGAACTTCCCACTGCTGGAGCTATTGATGCTACTGGTTCTAAGAACCGTTCCAAACTCATTGCTGGCTGACTGCCTCCCTTCATGCCCGCCTGTTCATTGTTTTAAGAATCATTAATAATTTCTCTCTTTTCATATGTTAGAATTTAAAAAGGAAACACTGAAGACTTCCTAAAAGCTCTTGGACGCTAAACATTGCATCTCAGCATTCCAGCCAAGAATTGGTAGAGCAGAAATATGCTCTCACTTTCCCATATGCTTGGGTGAATCATGGCATTATTTATCTCTGGCATATATTTGACTTCTTAATCTACATCTGTGCCAATATTGGATGTGAGTTTTGTGGTTTCCATTGTGTGGATGGTGGCTGAGCAGCTTTATTATACTATTGTCTGGCTTTATGGTGATATATGGGGTGATTCATACAGTAAATTCACTATTAGACAGAGCAAGTCTAGAAAGGAAGCTGGTGTTATTCTTCTATCTCCTGCTCATCTCACCTGTGTGGTTTACAGCTTGGAAACCAAAATGTTTTTGGAAATGCTACTTTATGGGACATCAAATTTTATCTATCCCCTGCCTCAAAAAGGAAATTTAAAGAATCTCTCTCCCCCCTTTCTCCCCCCTCTCTCTCACACAAAAAAACCACACTGTCTCTCACACACACATTACAGAAGAATAATGTCTACCCATACTTTGTAATATTTTTATTATTTTTTTAAAATATGAGACAAGACAAGACAAACAACATTTCACATGTAAAGGAGCTACCATTGCTCCACTAAGCATAGAAGTCTTACTAATATGAAAAAGAAAAACTAGTTATAATTTAGATCAGTACAGAAAAGTAAAAATTGTTAATACCATATTTCTTAACATACTACTGTAATGTAAAATCTAAATACATCAGTATTTTCGTTATAGCATTGTAATTAAAATAATTAAAATCAGTTAATAAAACTAAAACTTATCCATAAAGTTTCGGTATACAATTTATTCAGGCTGGTAACTTTAAGTTTTCTATAGTTTGTTTTTGTATCATTAATAATCCTTTTTTACATTCCACCAATTATATACTTTCTCCCAAGTTTTATAAAACTCTGTTTCCATTTGATTATTTAACCGTCTCGTCATCATATCTAATTCTGCACATTTCATAATTTTCTTAAAGACGTCTTCATCTTTTGGAATTTCCTTTTCTTTCCATTTTTGTGCAAATGTAATTCTTGCCGCTACTAATATATGGATTATTAAATAATATATTTCTTTTTTATATTTAGTATCAGTAATACCTAATAAGAAGAATTCTGGGGTCTTCTTAATCTCCTTATTCATAATTTTCTTTAACCATTTTTCTACCTTATTCCTGTAGATCTTAGCTTTTGGGCAAGTCCACCATGCATGAAAATATGTACCAATTTCTTTTTTACATTTCCAGCAAATGGGGGAAGCATTTGGAAACATCTTTGAAATCCTATACGGTGGAAGGTGCCATCTATAAAACATCTTGATTTGATTTTCTTTGAAAGAGATTGATTTAGTTATTTTCCAATTAAAAATTTCATAAATATCAATATTTATTTATTAGATTTATTTTTTTATTAGATTTCTATAATGGGGCTTTCCAGATTCGCCCACGTTTCTGCAACACTCCGTGGTCTGCACTGGCTGCTGATCAGTTTCCAGTCACAATTCAAAGTGTTGGTAATGACCTTTAAAGCCCTGCATGGCATTGGACCAGAATATCTCTGGAACCACCTTCTATCGCACGAATCCCAACGGCTGATAAGGTCCCACAGAGTTGGCCTTCTCCGGGTCCCGTCGACCAAACAATGTCATTTGGCGGCCCCCAGGGGAAGAGCCTTCTCTGTGGCAGCCCCAGCCCTCTGGAACCAATTCCCCCTGGAGATTAGAATGACCCCCACCCTCCTTGTCTTTTGCAAGTTACTCAAGACCCACCTGTATCGCCAGGCATGGGGGAACTAAGACATCTCCCCCAGGCTTTTTATATTTCATGTTTAGTATGTATGTGCTGTATGGTTTTTAATTGTTGGGGTATTTATATATTTTTTATTATTAGATTTGTCTCATTGTTACACTGTTTCTTATTACTGTTGTGAGCCGCCCCGAGTCTTCGGAGAGGGGCGGCATACAAATCTAATAAATAATAATAATAATAATAATAATAATAATAATAATAATAATAGTAGTAGTTGTTGTTATTATTATTATTATTATTATTATTATCATCATCATTTTTTAAAATGTAATACTTAATTTTAATTTTAATTAATCATATGTCAATGTATACTGATTTTATATGTTGTAAGCCACCCTGAGTCTTCGGAGAGCGGTGGCATATAAATTTAATAAACAATAACAATAACAATAATAATTATAATAATAATGTCCCGCTAGCCTAGCCCTTCTTTTCATTAAACTAGATGTACCCAATTCGTGCAACCGTTCATGTATTTCATCCTCCATGCATTATTTATATTTTTTTTTGCTCTTCCCTCTTTTTAGAGTCTAAACATCTTAAACAGGAGTTTATGAAAAAAAAAATATTTATTTGTCAAGTACATATTTTTAGGTTGGCGTTTTCTAGATTGGTTCTCTCCCTGAGTAGTTCCCATCCACTACTTTGGAGATTGCCCTTCAGATATTAGAAGATTGCTACATAGATATAACATTGTTTATATAAATAAGATGGGTACTGACAATTGGACAGGGATGATAGGCATGCTGGTGTGCTTATGCATACTCCTTACTGACCTCTTAGGAATTGGGTGAGGTCAACAGTGGACAGTCTAAGGGTAAAGTTTTGGGAGATCTGTTGAGATCTATTTTGAGATCCAAGCCAGTCGATGCTTGCAATGGAAGCAGAGCCTTCTAGGTTCGCAATGTGACACCATTATCCTGAATTTCTGGCATATTTCTATTCTCTTCTTCAAAGAAAGCAGTATTAGAAACCTTCTGGCTAAACCTTGTGCTTGTCATTTTGCTGTCTGCTCTCATCTCTGTCCTGTGCCTGTGATTTCTCCTTCACACATTGCCCTTCTTGCAACAGACTATAGGATCTTCCCCCATCCACATGTGCACATATTTTTCCCATCATGCTAACTGTCCTTTGCTTGCCCTAAAGATATTTGTTAGAGGAGAAGGAGGTGGAAATATGTTCTTCAAAGCTCCCTTTGCTTCTTATTCTCAATGAAGAGCAAAACAGTTTAAGCCTTCACTCTAGTCTTTTAATGAATGTACAGTAGTCCCTCGCTATACCGCGCTTCACCAACTGCGGCTTCACTTCATCGCGGGTTTCTGAGGAAGTCGATCGGCAGATTTAAACAGCCCGCCGAACTCGATCGGCAGGTTTTTCAAAAAAAAATATATCTAAAATTGTAAATACTGTATTTAAATACTGTATCTAAAATAAATACTGTGTGGGAAGGGTTTATAAACACTTAAAACACTGAAAACTTACCAAACAATTACAATATAAATACTTAAATAAGTACTATCAGTCGATAAATTCCCCATCACGGATTTCACCTATCACGGCCAGGTCTGGAACGTAACACCAGTGAGAGGTGAGGGACTACTGTATTTTGTTCTCCTTGAGCTTGGTAAAGCAACACCAACGTATGTTAGCATCACAGGGCCAAATGACAATAGACAAGACCCATAAAATCTGACGATTTTTAAATGATTCTCAGGCGCTCAGTCTTGGTTGAAGGGAAGTAAGAGAAAACAGAGAAATTAGGCCAGGGAAAACATTCAACAAATTGGTCACAAATCTGTCTTGTGGAATTTAGGCCTCCCAGATGCTACAGGATTTTTTCTCATTGGTGAGGCTGGTTTGAACGTGTTGAAATTAGTGGCCTAGCCTCCAGCCATTCCTCCATTTTTATTTGACTCAACTTTAATACTATCATTTGGTTAATAGGTGCTATCAAATAATAAAAAAGTAGTACCACTTCTTTCCAAAAGAGTTCCAGATAACAGCAACTTGGAGCTAATGACTATTGAAGTTAGTAAGCAAATCTGTCTCATCAGATATATGCAAGCAGTCCAAAGAGTCATCTATTAGGGTTGTTTGATTTAGATGTCTTCACAATACAGAGACCTGAGATTGGCCTAAGAAAACTATTCTAACTCTATAATCATATTATTTCTACTCTAACTCTATAATTACATTACGTAAGCCAATTCCAGGTGCCTAGACAGAATCTATACTTATACAATGTGTGAGTACCAACATATTGATAAAATAAAAGAGAAGGCGTTTCCTGCCTCAAAGTATATATCTACTTTTGGTTGTTAAAGTCAAGAGTGGAACTAAGGAAAGGTAGCCCAGAAAGTTTTGTGATAAGCATGAAATAAAAGTTTTGTTTGTGCTTCAAGAAATCAGAATTACCTTCCCCCCAACTTTGAATGGAAGATTATGGGGTTTATATCTATTTTAATTGAATTATAATCAGCCAGATTTCTATTTACTTTGCATCAGTTTGACTTCTTGCCTTTTCCATGGCAATTTAAATTGCTCAGGGGCTGAGATATTTATTATATCAAACCAAAATATTCAGAATGTTTGCAAAATTGTTCAGTTAATTTAAAATTATTCAAAAGTTGCATATAGAATGCTTAAGCCTAAGATTAATGAATAAATGAATTAATTAATTAATCAATCAATCAATTAATTGCACCTCAATCTACTATTCATAAATAGAATGCTTAAGCCTAAAATTAATGAATAAATGAATTAATCAATCAATCAATCAATCAATCAATTAATTGCACCTCATTCTACTATTCATAAATAGAATCTAGAATGTTTAAGCCTAAAATGAATGAATGAATGAATGAATGAATGAATTGCACCTCCATCTACTATTCAAAAGACAAGATTTCTTGACTGTCCTATAACTAATCAATTAAAACAAGCCAGATCTCTATCTCTACACAAGTAAGGTAAAAGTTACCACACACCAGTAAAGGTGAAGAACAGCAAATTAAGGTGGATTTCATCAGTTAAATTATAATTGTTGCAAAGTTCAAGTAAAAAGGTGGATTTCATCAGTTAAATTATAATTGTTGCAAAGTTCAAGTAAAAAGACTGCAGAATGGAAAGTAAGAAATGGAATTCTGTCCAAATGATGGTATTATTTGGGTTCCTATCTCTTTAGGCCAGTGAATCAGTAAATATTAAAAATTAAGTTTGTAAGTGTACCTCACAAATGTTCTAAAGAAAACTCCCATCATCCCCAGCCACATGAATCATGACCATAATTAACTGACTACAATACTCTTCATATGTCACAGGGAGGAATATTTAAGGCCAATTTCAGCAGCTTTAAAGTGTAAGGATTCAGTTTCCAGAATTTCCCATGTTACATAGAAGATTGACCGCAAAAAAAGACCTCATGGTCCATCTAGTCTGCCCTTATACTATTTCTTGTATTTTATCTTAGGATGGATTTTTTAAAATTATTATTATTATTATTATTATTATTATTATTATTATTATTATTATTATTATTGATTTTTCATAATCAATACCAAATTACTATTGTACACTGTTTTATTGTCGCTGTTAGCCGCCCCGAGTCTCTGGAGAGGGGCGGCATACAAATCCAATAAATAAATAAATAAATAAATAAATAAATAAATAAATAAATAAATAAATAAATAATAATAATAATAATAATAATAATTATTATTATTATTATTATTATTATTATTATTATTAATAATTTTTATTATGTCAGTACAACAGAACAAACGAGATCACTATGCTGGATTTCGTATTTCATCACCAGTCGGGCGCTTCCCAAGCACCTAGGACTGCGTGATGTAGCGGCGAATTATGTTTGCTGATCCCAGTAAAGCGGCCTTTTGCAATTGACAGATGGAGATTTTGTCAATTCCGATGGTTTTCAAATGTCCGCTGAGATCCTTTGGCACTGTGCCCAGCGTGCCAAGTACCACTGGGACCACTTTCACTGGCTTGTGCCAGAGACGTTGCAGCTCGATTTTTAGATCTTCGTATTTCACTAATTTCTCTAGCTGCTTCTCCACAATTCTGCTGTCCCCTGGGATTGCGATGTCGATGATAATTTCTGCCGCTTTTTGATTTGTAAGCTTTGTTTATTTTGTTCCTGTAGCTCATTTGTCAATGGCTGCCCAGGTTCCACAGCAGCCATCGCGGTCCTTTTTATCCTGGGCGACCACCGAGCCAGTATGGACTTATTTTTGCTTTGTCTCTCCATTAGTTGATGGGTTAGGTACGTTTAATCTGTCTCCTCTGCTTTGACCACTCCGGCAAGGTTAGACCTACCAGTAGTTTACACTACCGCCGGCACAGCTCTCAGTTTCATTGAAGCACACAAGCCCCACTACCACGACAAGGTGTACCCATCATTGGGATGATGATAATGATGATGATGATGATGATGACGATTATTATTATTATTATTTAGATTTGTATGCCGCCCCTCTCCGAGGACTCCAAGGACTAAAATATATGTTTATCCCAGGCATGTTTAAATTCAGTTACTGTGGATTTATCAACCACGTCTGCTGGAGGTTTGTTCCAAGCATCTACTACTCTTTCAGTAAAATAATATTTTCTCATGTTACTTCTAATCTTTCCTCCAACTAACCTCAGATAGTGTCCCCTTGTTCTTGTGTTCACTTTCCTATTAAAAAACACTTCTCTCCTGAACCTTATTTAACCCTTTAACATGTTTAAATGTTTCGATCATGTCTCCCTTTTTAAGATGTTAACATCTTAAAGCTCCTGAGTGTGACAAACAAAGATCCAGATCAGGAGTCCCTACCCCCAGGCTGCAGCCCTCTACTAGGTCATGGTCTATTTGGGAATCAGACCATGCAAGTGGCAAGCTGGACTGCACCTACCTGCAAGTGGCATACTGCTCGTGTGGCATACTGCTCATGAGGCTTGGTTTCCCTCTCCCTCCCAAACCACAAAGTTTGGGGACTGCTGATCTAGATAGGCCATATTTAAAATGTGTTTCTTTATTTGCAACTGTTGGAGGTGGGACATTCTCTGATGCTTCTGGAGAGGCAGCTTTGCTTTGCAATGTCTCGCTTTCTAACACTCATCACTCCCCAGGCCCGTATGCTATTTTGCCATTCCAAAAATCACCATGGTGACTGAGACTGGGAGCAGTGTTGTTCCATTGGCTGTCAACATTTAGAGAGTATCAAGGGAACAGTGGTGGATGAGGGGGAACTGTAGACATAGGGCAACACTGCCTAGAATAAGAGTGGGATATTTGCCAGCTTTTGAAGCACCATTAAAGCTTTAGTCTAAATGTGGAAATAAAAATGACCATTAGAATTCAAGATTCGTGGACACCTCAGTTACCCACCTCTCAGTTTTCTTGCTGAACACATATGGTGCAAAAGGGAAAATGGCTTCGTTATTTATTATGTAGTCAAAGTACACAAAACGGTGCTTAATATTACAAGAAGGTGAAATGAAAGAACTATTGCATTTTATAGTTGAGGATAGCAACCTAGCATTTTAGGATGTGAGACATTGCCATGTCTATTTTTTTGCTTTTTTTATAAGCTGAAATATTGTCACCCTTAAAAACTATGTCAGGAAGAAAAAGAAAGAGGAATATCAGACTAATATTTCTGAGGTCCATTTAGGTTCAGTTTACATTTTGAAACAAAGTAACATTATGCTTCCTACTGATTAATACATTAATATTATTTTTCCTACTAGTTGTTTTCATACTAATCCTTATCTTCACCATCAAGGCGTGACTGGGCTAATATTTATTCAGAAAGGTGCAAAAATGATATGCTTTGGTAATCAGGCACAACCTGAGTAACTTGAGACTATGGGCAGGCTTTCTGAGAGTCAAATCTTGATTTACCGTTACAAGAAGTAAATACAGCATGAGCTCTTGAAAATCAAATGTTTTTAACTTCTGCTGAAGAGCCTGTTTCAGTTCGTTTAAGAGTTGGTTAGTACCATCTAGGCAGGATTGAGGAACCATGCTTGAATATAATCCTTTAAGTGTACATTATGTCATACAATGGAGAAAACATTGGTCACTATTTTTACCTATGTGCAGGCCATTTCTAAGAAATAGATAATAGTAGACTCAAAAATGTATATGGATAAGTGGAAAGGATTGAATGTCAAAGATCTTTTCAGTTTCCGAAGCTATGCAGGTTTTAGCATTTAGGTAGGAAATCTTCAGAAAATGCTAGAGATTTAGGGAAGGCTAAATATATATATATGGATTTGAAAGAAAAACAGTTACAAACCTAATCAAAAAAGAGACATCCCCCAAAAATCAAGACAAAGAACAGGATAATGGCATCACCCTCCTCCCTTACATTAAAGGCACCACAGACAAAATTAGTAAAATTCTCCACAAACATAATATCAAAACTTCATTTGTCACTAACCAGAAAATATCCAACATCCTAAGAAACCCAAAAGACAAAATACAACTTGAAAACCAAGGAATCTATGAAATACCATGCAAAACATGTGCAGCCACATACATTGGACAAACTAATCGAAGAATAAACGCACGCATTGCAGAACATAAAAATGCAGTCAAAAAAGAAGAAAAAACTTCCTCCCTTTTCCAGCACATTAAAAAAACAGGACATGAAATTGACTTCGAAAAAACTAAATTAATTTCCAAAACAGTACACGTATATAAAAGAATAATCATGGAAGCCATAGAGATAGAAAAACACCCCTCTGTATGAATAAACGTGATGACACATCCCGCCTACCCGAAATTTGGAAACCAGCCCTAAACAAAAAAACATATCATAATCATCACCATGTCAATCCTTCAACTAAATGTGATTCCACCAACCAATCAAATCACTAAAACATAGCCACCCAATCTATTTGCTACATTCAAACCAAATTTATAAGGAACAAATGGCAATTGCAAACAAACTATATTTACAGCAGCATGAAGCTTACAACTTCAGCCTGATGATGGTGAATGTGATTTCACCGAAACGTCGCATAGACATGCAAAATATTACACGGGGCAAAACCCGAACTCAGAACAATCTATATATCTATATCTAACATGTTGTTTGTTTGTTTTTTGCTGAATTTGAAAATTAAGGGAGACTAGGATAGATCTATTTCGGCCTTATTTTGGCCTCATCAGTTTGCCATACCCACTAGGACTTGAACCTGCAACCTTTGCCTTGTAAGGCAGAGAATTATCCTCAAGGCTACAGTATCCAATCCCTTCAGCTCTGCACCAGGGAAGGGTTACATATTTTTGTGTCGAATCACCCTGGTGTATTGAAGGAACATCACAGCTCCTTATTTGCCTCTCTATATATACCATAGAACACTAACAGAAAAATAGAGTTGGAAGTAACATTGGAGGTCTTCTAGTCCAAACCCCTGCTCAAGAAGGAAATCTTATATAATTTCAGACAAATGGTTGTCCAATCCCTTTAAAAAAATCTCCAGTGATGGAGCACCCATAACTTCTGGAGGCAAGTTGTTCCAGTGATTAATTGTTTTGTCAGGAAATTTCTCCTTAGTTCCAAGTTTCTTCTCTCCTTGATTGACTTCCACCCATTGTATGTTGTCCTGCTTTCAGATGCTTTGGAGAATAGATTGACCAACTCTTTTTTGTGGGGGTATTGATATTGGAACTCTGCTAACATTTCAGACCTAGTTCTTAGTATTGTAAAACTGCTATCTCATGTCATAGCTAGTTCTTCTTTTCATTAAACTAGACATATCTAATTTATGCAACAGTTCCTGCTACATTTTAGCCTCTTTTTAATATTGTGGTGACCAAAACTGCATGCAAGATTCCAAGTGTGGTCTTATAATAGCAATGTATACTCAAGTAACAGTGACAACAACAACAACAATAACAACAACAACAACAATTTATTAAATTTGTACGCTGACCCTCTCCGAGGACTACTTCTCAATTTCAATTGCCATGAAATCTCCATGGATATGTTCTTGAAATTTGGACAAAGCTGAACTGGGTGGATGGATGGATGGATGGACGGACAGAAGGACAGAGGGTCAGATGGACAGAAAAAAGATGATACTGTGCTATAATGTAGCAATCTAGTGTTGCTTCTTGGGTATTCTTTCTGTCTCATTCATATAGAGATAAGTCCTTCTGAATGAAAATATATGGTTCAAAATGGGTTGTTAAGATACCACAGTTATTAACCAATTGTCATTCATAAAACAACATATATAGAAACATAGAAGTCTGACGGCAGAAAAAGACCTCATGGTCCATCTAGTCTGCCCTTATACTATTTTCTGTATTTTATCTTAGGATGGATATATGTTTATCCCAGGCATGTTTAAATTCAGTTACTGTGGATTTACCAACCACGTCTGCTGGAAGTTTGTTCTAAGGATCTACTGTTGATTGGCCGAGGTTTCGGCCAATCAGCAATGGCAGATGAAAGTTTGGTGATGACGTATGACATCATTGGGTGGGAAAAACTGTGGTATAGAAAAAAACCGGTGAAGTATTTTTTAATATTTATTAAACCAGAGACCAGAACAATTCCTATCACCCTTTTCCTCCCACTTAAGACTGTATAACTGTAACTTGTTGCCTTTATCCTAAGATTTTTATTAATATTGATTGTTTCTTCATTGCTTATTTGACCCGTAGGACAATCATTAAGTGTTGTACCACATGATTCTTGACAAATGTATATTTTCTTTTATGTACAGTGGGAGCATATGCACCAAATCTATATGTTCTTTTACGTACACTGAGAGCATATGCACCAAGACAAATTCCTTGTGTGTCTAATCACACTTGGCCAATAAAGATTTCTATTCTATTCTATTCTATTCTATTCTATTCTATGCTATGCTATGCTATGCTATGCTATGCTATGCTATGCTATGCTATGCTATGCTATGCTATTTTTCACACTTGCAACCGTTGCAGCATCCCCACAGTCATAAGAGACCAGGGGGCATGAAATGCCTCTCGACATGAGTGATGTCAAATTGGCCATGCCCACCTAGTCACATGCCCACCCAGTTATGCCTTCTCCGCCAGTCATTATGGCATAGAACTGGTGGTTAAATTATTTGAATCCCCCCCCACTGCCTACAAGGTCCCTTCCAACTCTGTTATTGTTCCATATTTCTTTTTACTTATGGTTTGGGCTGGGGATGGCGGGAAGAGAAATATGAGGTATTATCTTAAGGTTAACCTTTCCCAGAAGATAAATGAATTGGTTAAGTCTACAGATAAATGTGCAATGTTCCAGAATACAGTAGATATGACAGGATTAATGATGAATAGAAATTTGCTTTTACCTTCTGACATAATTAAAATGTTCAGCACATTAAAGTGTTGTGTCAGACGCACTACATATTTTCATTTCAAACTTCAAATTCATTCTCTGTGGCAATTTTTCTTGCTACTCCAGCAATGGCATGTATCTTCTAGAAAGCACTTAAAGAGAAATCTAATAAAAACATGGCATTTGTTTTGAGATCATTGTGTATATATGTTTCTACCCTTTGGGGCAGCTTTATCTTCCCCTTAAAGATAAGAGAAAGCACCGGGCCTTGGAGGATCAAAAGAGAATATGGAAATAAATTTCACAATACAGTGGTACCTCGAGATACGAGTTTAATTCGTTCCGGACCTGGGCTCTTAAGTCGAGCAGCTCTTATCTCGAACGACTTTTCCCCATAGGAATTAATGTAAATAATTTTAATTGGTTCCAGCCCTCAAAAAACTCACAAAGTTAGTCTAAATTATGCAGAAAGACATGTTTTTAATGAAGAAATGTACATGTACATATAAATGAATAATGAAGTTTCTTTCACTTAACTTGTAAACTTTCTTAAACTTTTAAATTTACATATGTTCAACTTCTCTGCCACCCAATCCTGTAGGACAGAGGTCCCCAACCCTTTTTGCACCAGGGACCGGCTTTAAGCGATCAAGAGAGGAATGGGTATATGAATGGACGGAGGGTGGGAAGGAAGGAAGGAAAGAGGGAAGGGACAGGAACAGAGGAAGGAAGCAAGGAAACTTATGAAAGGGGAGAGTAAGAGAGGAATGAGTGAAGGGAGGGAGGGAAGAAGGTGGGAAGGAGAAAGAAAAGAAGAAATAGAGGAAGGGAAGGTAAAAGAGAGAAAGAAAAAGCAAGAAAGAAAGCAAGAAAGAAAGAAAGAAAGAAAGAAAGAAAGAAAGAAAGAAAGAAAGAAAGGGGGAAGGGACAGGAACAGAGGAAGGAAGCAAGGAAACTTATGAAAGGGGAGAGTAAGAGAGGAATGAGTGAAGGGAGGGAGGGAGGGAGGGAAGAAGGTGGGAAGGAGAAAGAAAAGAAGAAATAGAGGAAGGGAAGGTAAAAGAGAGAAAGAAAAAGAGCAAGAAAGAAAGCTGCAAGCACCCCCCCCCGAACCCCCCAGGCCGGCTGCAACCTTTTAAAACACGCGCGCCGCTTCGCAGCTGTCTCCTGAAGCCGAACGCGGAAGTTAGCGTTTGGCTTCAGGAGACAGCTCCTTGGCGCTTGTATCTCGAATTTGGGCTTGTAAGTAGAACAAAAATATCTCTCCCCTCCCAGCTCTTATCTCGAGTTGCTCTTAAGTAGAGCAGCTCTTATGTCGGGGTTCCACTGTACTCCACAGCAAGTTTGTCAGTTTCAGAGATTCTAGTTATGCTCTTAATAGTATAATCATTCTGAACCTTCTGCAGACTAAACAATTGGCTGGACCTTGAGCAAACTATATTCTAAGGTGATAAAATTAGCACCTGACAAACCCTGAAAATTACCATCTGTTTCATAGTCTTGGGATTTCCATATTGAACAAAATGGAGAATGGGATATAATACTACCCATTTTGTAGCAAAATGAGCCAAAGTGGCACAGCCGGTAGGGTGCAGTACTGCAGGCCACTAAAGCTGATTGTAGATCTGTAGGTCAGCAGTTCAAATCTCATCACCAGCTCAAGGTTAACTCAGCCTTCCATCCTTCCGAGGTGGGTAAAACGAGGAGCCAGATTGTGGGGGCAATATACTGGCTCTGTTAAAAAGTGCTATTGCTAACATGTTGTAAGCCGCCCTGAGTCTATGGAGGAGGGTGGCATAAAAAATTGAATAAATAGATAAACTGGGATTTCATCAAATAAAAATAAAAGTAGACCCAGAAGGAGCTCCTCCATAAAGTAGACAAAGAAGAGAACAATAAATGAAGCAATGTTGTCAATGTTGCCAGGGTGGGTGAGCCACAGGTCATGCTGGATGTGTTCTCCCACCCAATTTACAAAATAATTATCCAGGATATTGCTTTTGCAATCCCTATACGAAACACATGAACCATTTACTTAAATGCATGAACTTTTTATGTAATTTGCATGGAAGGTAACAATCAGCATGGATCTATTATATCAACTAAACAAAGTCAAAGGTGGATCTTTTAAAATTTATTTTATTTTTTTATTTTTTTGCATACTGCCAACTTCCTGTATAGGAAAAGTAACTATTTGCCTGCTTGAATTTTTGGCCTAGCTGCAAAAACATGTTGCTATTTAATTTTGAATTAAGTCTAACTCAAGCATTAAAAAACAACTTACAAATAGTCCTCCTGCTCCAGATTCTAAAAACTAGCAGAGTCTGCCTTGTAATAGTCAGTGAAGCTTAAGAGCCTTGAAACGTTGCAGAATGCCCATACACCTATCCAAACTCAACAAACAAGCAGTTATGTCCGAAATGAGGTGTGGGTTTCAGACGGATCAGCTGTATTCAAGGATCAACTCTTATTTTCCACCATTAAGAAAATTAATCAATTTCTTTCAAGCAAATAAAGAGAATTGTTGCACTTGTCAATAGATAAGAACTGATACTCAGACTTCTTTATTTGAGAGCCATTCTGTGGAATATAATCTTAAAGTGAGATCCTTTGGAAATTTATTTTGGATTGTGTGAATTTGTAACAGGAAATATAGGTTTTAATTCTATGAACAATGAGCAGAAGGAAGCTCAACAAAGCGATTTCTCTTCCCATTCTTTCAACTTCCATGACAGTCCCTTTTCTCTCTGGACTTTCCCTTGAGGATAGGTGGACAATCTGATACAAAACAGATTATACTGAGAAGAGAAAATTGAACAGTGACATATCTCTCACTTTTTTTTAATGAATGGAGCAACTCATGCTGGGAATATTAAAAAAAACAGTAAAATAAGAATGAAACCAATACTATGTATCAGCAAGAACCAACTATATCAATAACAACTTGAAATTTAACATCAACACAAAACTTTTTAGGAGATAATAACTGTAACTTAAGGTTGAACTGTGGTATCCTTGGCGCTCTCTAATGCTGAGTATGGTTGTTAGCTTGCAAAAGTTTCACCACCCTACTAGATAATATCATCAGTGTGAAGGAGGGTGGGGTTTTCTCACTGTTTATGTACAGAAGCTTGTTTTGTTACTGTTGATGAGGATGTGGTTTGGTACTTTCTTGATTAAAACAATCAAACTTTTGACTTGATTGCTTGATTGCTAATTCTTGCTTATCTGGGTAATGGCTACTGGAGGGATGTGTTCTGGTATTTTTCTTTCCTTTATGGCTTATTTATTAATAGCAATAGCACTTAGACTTATATACCACTTCACAGTGCTTTTTAGCCCTCTCTAAGTGGTTTTACAGAATCAGCATATTGTCAGATTATTGCAACAATCTGGGTCCTCATTTTACCTACCTTGGAAAGCTGAGTCAGTTCTCTCATCATCAAATTCCTGGAATGAGCCCTGCAATACTACCTACTAACTACTGCACCATCATACTCATTCATGCTTATTCCATGCAGCCTACAGAACTAAAATCTCACATATAACACCCATTTCCATATGATGAAGGTTTTTTCACTTATTGTACTACTGATTTCATGTATGTTTGGAATAGAAACACATTCTTTTCCAAACATACGTGATATACGTTTCCTATGAAATACATTGATTACAAATGAAGTGCCTTGGAATATATAATATTTCTTTTAAAGCAGGAATTTGAAAAATTGATAGTATGCATTCCATAATATTAATCTCTTATTTGTTATACGTGCATTTGATGTAAATCCATATTAAACTTTTATGATGTTCTTTTAGAGCACTAACTAATCTGTCAATGTAGTATCCTATGCAGGGCTGCCAGCTCAGATCTTCTACAGACTTTATGAAATGGAACAGCATTTTCTACATTAATATGGATGTATAGGAATCACAATTCTCAGAATCCCCCTTGCCCAACTCTGCCCTGCCTCTTTTAATTTGGGGGCTTCAATTTTCCAAATCCAAAACATATGGGGATATTTTTAAAAAACATAAGTAATAGTGAATCCCTAGACAAGAACATTTATAAATTTGAATTAAAAAGGACAACCCACCCCCACATAATATTCCCTCTAATTGAACATTGACAAATCTATTACAACAATAAAATATTCTGTTTTAGGTTTTAGTTATTTTTAATTCACATTTTTAAATATTTCCCTCAATTTTGTTTTTGTCTTTGTTAATTTTGTATTTTAATCTTTTGAATAAAATGAGAAGTAAAAATAAAAAAGTAATAGTGAATCCTTAGGTCAAGGTTTGATTTGGCTTGAGGGTTTCGGCTAATACCTTCCTTCCCTAAATCTCTTAAGCCTTTCCAAGTGTATCCTTTTTCAAATTCTGAATCTGCACTGTTCTTAAAAGAAAATACAGTTAGCATGGAATAATAACCAGGGGCTCACATTAGCCGTCCCTTTCCATTCTCTGTGGTTTCTTTTCCAACTCTAATTGAGAGTTAACATTTAGCTTGTAAAAGCCAGCTGAAGGAAATGGCTCTTTCTAATCATGTTTGCTAGCTCTGTTTTTCTAGCCATCATGTTGTTATTTCAAATGCTTTTTCTATTGACATTACAATCAGCAAAGTAGCATACAAAAGGATAAATGGTCCAGGGGTATGGAAATTGTCATTTCATGTCACCATGAAGGGTTCTTCTCAAGTCACAGCAGCTGCAGTTTAAAACAAAAAGAAACCAAATATTTGGATGCAGGGAAGAACAAAAATGAATGGAAAATAATATGGAAGCAATTTTAGTGCCCTGAGGTAAAATCACTGTGGGCTCTCATCTTGAATGCTTACTGATGTCAACAAATCTCAAAAAGTCTTTTCAGACAGAGGTTCGGTGGCATCTCTTCAGGATTATGTAAAGAGAAAAGGCTTAAGAGAGAAGGCCAAGAACACTGGGGTTTAGGAGACCAAGAAGAAACAAACTGACAGGCATGTCTCCATTCAAAACCCAAGAAAGAAAACCCCCAACTCATGTTTGTAGAGAAGAGGTACTTTTACTGAGTTTGAAATGATAGCAATGAAAGAAAAGTAGGATCTGAAGCAAAAGGAACAAAATCTACATATTGAAAGTATCCCATCCTAGGACCCAGGCTGAATGTCCAATCATCAACCCATATGGTGTCATGTGGCATGCATCTTCAGGTGTTTTTGCCCATCTGGTACTCTGGGACAGTTGGTCTTGACTGGCTATAAACAATTCCATTCAGTTGTTCATTAGAACACGAGAGCAATACGCCCTTTACGTTCACACAGGCCGTCTCTCTCTCCAATTCACTTCCTGACCCAAATGTCAATCTCTCTCCTCTCCCCATTAATTAATTAATTTACTTATTTATTAAATTTGTATGCCGCCCCTCTCCGCAGACAGCAGCTGATAGCAAGCGAGCATCAAGGAAGCTGACAAATTTTTACTTAAGTTCACTGTAAATAGGCAGCATCCTGAAATATCAATTTCTTTTTCACACAAGTTTAATCTCTTTCCCTGAAAAGTTAAATTCAGTGAAAGAATAACAGTTCCATCAGAATAGAAGCAACTTCTGTGTTGAGAAAAATCTTCATTTTTATAATGATATGTGCATTGAGTTCCATATTAGTTGCAAAATTTCAGCCTGTCATGAAAACTAATATATAATCCATTGTACAAGGAAGATATAGCAAGTCTTGTATCGTCAAAGTGTGGTTGAGGACATGATTCTATTCTAATGAAAGTACTTCTATTTGTAATCACAAATTGACTTCTATGGACCTTAATTCATACTTAAGTGGTCAGTAGAGGGAGTGTGATAAGTGCGCTAAAGTATCTATTGTCCCTGTCATTGTATTTTCCCCCTTTTATTCTTTTCTTTGGGTGGGTAATTTTTTTTAATTTTTCTTCTCCAATCATGTGTACAGAAAAAAGATACCAAAATAATTATTCCAATTCCTTATAAGATAAGAAAGAAAGAAAACTGTTAGCCAATACACATTTTAGGCTGTTACTATTCTTAATCACATCAAATTAATTAGATCATAATGCTTCAATTTTCTCAAAATCTCCTCCATATCAATTTTCATGTATACTTTAAATCTTCTTCCATAATAAATGCGCTTTTATTCTTGTTCTCATTTTTGTTTGACAAATTCTAATAAACAAAAACTGAACAAACAAACAAACATAAGTACATATAGCCTACCGGAATTATCAGATGGGGCATCAGAGTTATGTAAGGTCAAGTAACTTTGCTATTTGCTTTGGTTACTGAAGGTGCTTCAAAGAGAGCTTTGAACAAATGTTTATCACAGCAAAGTACCCTTCAAAGTTTTGTTACAGCCTGATCGTATTTTATTACTCTTTTATTGCCATAGTAATTGAATATTTTAGTTTTTGTATAATCAAAGCCACTCTCAGAACCCGCTGTTACAGGGCAGCTTTTTAATTAAAAGGAAGTACGCCGCAGAATAAGAGAGGGAGAGGGAGCAGGAACAAGACAACTGCAGAATTTGAAATCAGAAATCATTTTTGATGGACTTAGTGAACAGGACTGATAAAGGAATGCATGCAGAGCATTACCTAAATCAGAATTGTCATAAAAAAATTATGACAGGAAACTGAAGGAAGTAGAGCTGTTGGTTGTTTGTGTATGTAATGACAATGTACTCCGATATGGTTCCTGGTAGTATTTACAGCATTGTGACTTTACTGGAATAAAATATCCTTTATTTATCATATCATAATTGAATAGTTCCACAATCAATTATGAGCAGTTTGCTTAAAGAGTTTTCCCCAGCCTTTTCATGTATGGGGAGAGAGAGAGTATGTGTGTGTGTGTGAAACAGAAATGATAGAAGAGATAGATGATAGGTAGATAGATGATAGATAGATAGATAGATAGATAGATAGGTAGGTAGGTAGATAGGTAGGTGGGTAGACAGGCAGGCAGATAGTGGGTGGGTGGATGGATGGATGGATGGATAGGTAGGTAGGTAGGTTGATAGATAGATATTGGAATATCTAAGGGCTAAGTTTAGTCTTATTGAAATGAATGATAATATTTATTTCCTAGCTGCACCTCAAACAATTGCAATGATCTAACACAAATCGATTTTATAGAACATAATGTTAAAAAAGCATTACACAACCTAAATCCATTGGACCTGATGGTCCATGTGCATATTTCTTTAAAAAAAGCTCTCTACAGCCATAACTGAACCTCTATGAAATAATTTTTGAAAATCCTTCAGGACTAGCCTCTTATGGTCACTAGCCACAGTCATCTCTATCTTCAAAACAGGAGATCCAAGTAATGTTGAAAATTACAGACTAATCTCTTTATGTTGTGTCACCTGCAAAGTCATTGAATCAATCATAAACCAATGTATCACCCTTCATCTAGAAACTAACAACCTACTTTCTAACAAACAATTTGGTTTCAGAAAAAAATTATCCACAAACCTGCAACTCCTACACTGCAAAAACATATGGACTTCACAACTCGATCATAGACTTTTATAAAGCCTTTGTTTCAGTAGTATATGAACAACTACTTTGAAAACTAAAATCCTATGACATCTCTGGTCCCCTTCATGATTGGATAACTGCATTCTTGTCAAACAGAAAACAAATGGTTAAAAAAAGGAGTGCCCTATCAAATCTTGCATTTGTCAACAGTGGTATCCCTCAAGGCAGTGTTGTAGGACCAACACTATTCATTCTTTACATAAATGGCCTTAGTGATCATATTGTAAGTAACTGTGTTCTCTTTGCTGAAATGTTAAACTATTCAATACCACTGACAATACTTCTACCATTCAAAAAGACCTAAACCATGGTTTGATAACTGGCAACTTCCAATCTCAACCCATAAATGCTCTGTCTTACACACTGGCAAAAAGAATCAGAACACAAAATACAATTTTGGAGGGCACAGCCTTGTAGATGACCCTTACTCTATTAAGGAGTACACATATCTAATGACCTAAGTGCCACAGCCCATTGTAACAATATTGCCAAAAAGGCACTAAGAGTTGTTAACTAATCTTGCGTAGCTTCTTCTCTGGCAATATTAAACTGCTAATGAGAGCATACAAAATATTTGCCAGACCAATCCTCAAACACAGCTCACTTGTCTGGAACCTGCACTGCATATCAGACATTAATACAATTGAGAGAATCCAGAAATATTTCACAAGAAGAGTCCTCCACTCCTCTGCTCACAACAGTATACCTTATTCCACCAGGCTCCAAATGTTGGGCTTAGAAAACCTAGAGCTACGTCATCTTTAATCTGATCTAAATTAACTTCACTGAATCATCTACCACAATGTCCTACGGGTCAATGAATACTTATTCCATTCTATTCTATTCACTATGATAAGGGAGATCAGGATTCAGAACTTGCTATTGTGATGAAAGTTACTGACCAGGTTTATATTGTACAGTCAACCTGTGTAAAACATTGCTTAGTCTTCCCTTCTTTATTCCCTTCCCTTTCCTGTTCATTTTACTTAACATAGCATCCAACCAGGGGTGGGCTTCGGGCTGGAACACTAAATTGGGCTCACCACTGTTGCTTGTGAGTGCTGGCAGGGCCAGCGCGATTTTGCTTCTGCACCTGTGGAGGCAGCAAAATTGTGCACAGAGCCACAGATAGGCCCGTGTTTTGGCAAGGTTTTTTTGCTTCCGCGCATGCTGACATATGGGTGCACCTGCAGTTCTGTGCACAATTTTGCTCACGAGCCGTGGTGGCAAGCCCAATTTAGTGTTCCGGCTAGTAGCCCACCCCTGCATCCAACCAATTTGGTCACTTTGTGATTCAACATATTGCCTGTGCCCAGAATATGGGTTAATTCAATAACAATGTTAAGCACTAATACACATTAATCCTTTGGATTCCCTTGGGAAAGACACAGTCTTGCAGTTTTACAGCATCCTTGAAGGGAAGCTTTGGCTGATGTCATTCTGAGCTCTTTGGAAAGTGAGAAAAAAATCCCCCGCAACGCTGAATAATTCATTGCGTTGAACCCAACACACATATTATGTCTTTGATGGCTGCCCCATCTGTGCCTGAATCTCAGGTCAAACTCCACAGACATTTTTTTTATCTTATCACCCTAAATGCAGCAGCTGCAATTCTATAATCTATTTAATTGAGTTCCTGAAAAACCTAGCAAGCTCCCATGTTCACACAGCACATTTAATATCTAGCATTCACAAAACCTGCCACAATTGCTTCATTTTTATGTATTAATTGGATTGCCCTTACTATTTTCTCTCTTTATATATGTTGTGAGCCGCCCTAGTCCTCAGAGAGGGGGGGGGATCCAATTAAATAAATAAATTCTAACTTTATTGGATTTGGTAAATCTCTAACATTTGTTTTTACTTTAGATTAAGATTCATACATGTGAAACCAAGAAATGCGTGAACTCTGTAACAAATGGAGTGCTTTGGATGGACTTATATAGATAATTATAGAAAGTAAGGAAGATGACCATAGTGGTATTTGCAGGAACCATAACCTAAGGGGGAAAAAACCATAAAACATTTTTTTAAAACCCAGGGCAACAAGATAATATTTAACAGCACTCAGGCAGATACAGTGGTACCTCTACTTACGAACTTAATTCGTTCTGTGACCAGGTTCTTAAGTAGAAAAGTTTGTAAGAAGAAGCAATTTTTCCCATAGGAATCAATGTAAAAGTAAATAAGGTGTGTGATTGGGGAAACCTAATCCAAGGGAGGGTGGAGGCCCTGTTTCCTCCCAGGAACATTCCTAGAGAGGCCCCACAGAGGCTTCTCCCACCTTTCCTGGCCCTTTCTCCTCCCAGGAGATTCCTAGAGAGGCCCCATGGAGGTTTCTCCCTGCCTTTTCTGGTTACAGTTACGGAGGTTCTGGTTTGTAAGAAGAAAATGATTCTTGAGAAGAGGCAAAAAAATCTTGAACACCCGGTTCTTATCTAGAAATGTTTGTAAGTAGAGGTGTTCTTAGGTAGAGGTACAACTGTACTTCCCTAACTCATTAAACTAGGAGGGGAATGAGGAGGAGGAAGAAGAGAGGGAAGATAAGAAAGAGATTCAATACAATCAGATTATAAGATTATGTTATAATAACTAATCTCAATAACAGTAATTTTAATCTCTCTTTAGGGTTGGTTTTTCTCATCTTGTCCATCTAGGGAGATTGACAGGAACTTCAAGCTGTTCATTGCCACAATTAACCTAAAAATACCCTGCATTAATCACACAGTCACCTTCCTCTGTGTGGTCACATTACTGAAGTCTGGAACAAGAAGTTTAATATCAGAGTAAGCATCTGCAATAGAGTGTACAGCTCTACAAGGTAGTCCAGACAAGAAGCACACCAAGGAATGCTGGTTCTATCTTTAATTTAAGATTACCTTAACAAAAACATGCAAGTTTGAAAGTACATCTATACCCTTTCACCTTAATGTCCCAAGAAACTAAGGGGGACTCTGAAACATTTGCCATGCCTCCATTCCTTCTGCAGGCTCAGCTGTCTCTTATCTGCCCATTGACTAATTTATGGCTCTTCCTGCTGTCTCCTAAAATATTCCCATATACCATTATAACAGCGCAGCAGAATGAAAGCTCTATACCATTTCTATTGATGGAGCAGGATGTGGCTGGAACCAGGATTTCTTACAACCATCACAGCTTTGTCATTATTTTATACTCCCCCCTACCCAAAGTTAGGAATAACAGAAGGATAGTCTTTATAGCAAAAGAAAATAGGGCTGTTTTCAATTAAAACCAGGATTGCTTCATGTTTCTTCAATTGTTTATTGCAATGATTACTGCATCCCTGGGTTGGTTACTTCCTTGGTAGCATCAAAAAAATTAATCAGCTATGTTGCAGGAATGCAGCTAGCATCTTTTAATAAAGTCAACTTACACCTTAAGCTTGAAACTACTAAGGGATTAATCAATCAAGCCATGACCAGCAGTCAAAACTGCCTGATTAGAGATATTCCTTAAGTTATGACTATAATGCAACCTGGTCCATTAAGGCTGTAAGTAGTGGCTGTAATAGATTGTTCACTTACATGACCAACATGGTTTTATGCCCTTTTTTGCAGCAGTCATTAAGTGAATGATATGGTCATAAAGTGACCAACATGGTTGTTGTTGTTGCTGTTGTTGCTGTTGTTGCTGCTGATGTTGTTGTTGTTGTTATTATTATTATTATTATTATTATTAATTTATTAGATTTGAATGAATCAAATTATCGTATGAATCAATAGTTTTGCTGAAAATTGGAGGTGAAGGCCAGTTTACAGTCAAATGATGTGACTTCATCATTTGCTACAAGTGTCTATATGTGTGGTCTAGTTACAAGTATCAAGTGTGTGGTTTATTTATTTATTTACTTATTTATTTGTTTGTTTTTTCAAGTACATATTGGTAGTAGACAAAGATATAACAATGTTTATATACATATACAACGAAGCAGTAGAAGTGATGTGCCGGTGCCTGGAGGCTGTTGGGGCCTGGATGGGTATCAACAAACTCAAACTCAACCCAGACAAGACAGAGTGGCTGTGGGTCTTGCCTCCCAAGGACAATTCAATCTGTCCATCCATTACCCTGGGGGGAGAATCATTGACCCCCTCAGAGAGCATTTGCAACTTGGGCGTAATGCTCGATCCACAGCTCACATTAGAGAAACACCTTTCAGCTGTGGCGACGGGGGCGTTTGCCCAGGTCTGCCTGGTGCACCAGTTGCAACCCTATCTGGACCGGGAGTCACTGCTCACAGTCACTCATGCCCTCATCACCTCGAGGCTCGACTATTGTAACGCTCTCTACATGGGGCTACCTTTGAAAAGTGTTTGGAAACTTCAGATTGTGCAGAATGCAGCTGCAAGAGCAATCATGGGCTTTCCCAAATAAGCCCATGTTACACCAAAACTCCGCAGTCTGCATTGGTTGTTGATCAGTTTCAGGTCACAATTCAAAGTGTTGGTTATGACCTATAAAGCCCTTCATGGCACCAGACCAGATTATCTCAGGGACTGCCGTCTGCTGCATGAATCCCAGCGACCAGTTAGGTCCCACAGAGTGGGTCTTCTCCAGGTCCCGTAAACTAAACAATGCCACTTGGCGGGACCCAGGGGAAGAGCCTTCTCTGTGGCGGCCCCGGCCCTCTGGAACCAACTCCCCCCCAGAGATTAGAATTGCCCCCACCCTCCTTGCCTTTCGTAAGCTACTTAAAACCCACCTCTGCCGCCAGGCATGGGGGGATTGAGATGCTCTTTCCCCCTCGGCCTTTACAATTTTGTGTATGGTATGTCTGTATGTATGTTTGGTTTTTTTATATATTAATGGGTTTTTAATCATTTTTAGTATTGGATTATTACTGTACACTGTCTTGTTATTGCTGTTAGCTGCCCCGAATCTCCGGAGAGGGGCGGCATACAAATCCAATAAATAATAATAATAATAATAATAATAATAATAATAATAATAATAATGATAATGATACTAGTAAGAGAGAAACATTAGGACAGGGGATGGAAGGCACACTGGTGCACTTATGCACACCCCTTACTGACCTCTTAGGAATTGGGAGAGGTCAACAGAGGGGTGAATGCTACAAGACTTTTCCAACTAAGTAGAGGAAGATATGATATGCATGATCCATAACTGAGGTAGGATTAACCTATCTGCTAATAAGTATCCAGGCAAGTAATCGATGCCACCAAAAGGGCATGGAAAAATTTTGCTCCTATGTTTTAATTTTCATGAATGAAGGCAAATATATGTGTCCCAGAATAATGTTGCCAGATCCAATCTGGGCCAGTTAATGGGACCAGAAATTTGGTCTTTCAGACTCATAGTGAAGCCCATCCCCAAGGAACTTCCTTTTATCAGAATATGTATTTTGGCCTACTCTGTGTATTTATGTGGTGTCTTCCTATTGGTTGATTGGTGTGTTGATGGTTGGTGCTTAACTGTTGTTTTTGTGTGCTGCCAAATCCTCAGCTCCTAAGTATGTGATAAACTAATGGTAAATCAGCACTCCTGTTGATTGACAAGGTGCCCGTTTCTCAGACTTCAATCATTTTCCTGGCAATCTATGTGGTCTGTACAGCCAACAATCTTAGTAGCTGTGAAATTGAATGTATGTCTTTGTTTACTGCAATGTGAAGCTATCTCCTTGCTAACTACTCACTTGTGTTCTTGTGATCTGGTGGTTAGCTTCCTCCCCATCTGTCCTATGCAGTCACAGGGGCATCTATGCATGATGTAGATAGATTGCTCCTGTAGATTTCATCAGAAGTATCTTCCACTCCCAAGTGATCTTTGTAATGCATAATTGTCCTTGATATTTTTCAGCCCACATATTGTAGTCCAGACAAGTCAATTTAACCCGGTAAAGAAGCTAATTGCAGAAAATTGCTTTGGTCTGAACATCGAAGCTTAACTGAGATTTTGAGATGAAATGAGATCTTGAACCAGCTCTGTTTCTGATCAAATCTCTTATGTATGCTTTTGTTTTGTTTTTTGAAATGATTGTTTGACACATTTATTATTTTTATTCCTTTTTGCTTTATGCCATTCACTTCTTGTAAGATGCACGCAATCATATAAATTTTATACAGTGGTATACTGTACTTAAGAACTTTTCTAGATAAGAATCGGGTGTTCAAGATTTTTTGTCCTCTTCTTAAGAACCATTTTCTACTTAAGAACCTGAGCCTGGAAAAATTTCCCAGGAAATTTGATTGCAGCATGAAGGCCTGGCTAGCTTCCTGCCATTCCCCCTTTAATCCCGGTCATCTTGGGCTTTTCTGGGCTGCCAGAGGAGCCTTTTGGTGGCGCTTAAGGAGGCTTTGGCAGTCCAGAGCGAACAAAGCATTTTCCTTTCTCTGGGTGCTTGGAGAGGGAATAAACCTCTGCCAGCACCCAGAGAAAAGAAACGTTTGGAGAGGGAATAAACCACTTCCTATGTTGACTCCTTTGTTCTGCCTTCCACACATCTGGTGCGAGGTTGCCTCCTGGAGCATCTGGGCACAGAAAGGCAAAAGGGGACGCTTCGCCCCAGCCGAATCAACTTGGCTTCAGCCAAGGCAAGAAGTCACCACAATGAAGGAAAGGCACCAGCTACAAAATGAGCGAGCAAGGGAAGCGGGAAGCTATTCAGCATCGGAAGGAAACAGGTAGCAGCAGCTGCCTTTTGGTCAAAGGAGCAGGAGGTTTCCTCCTCTTGCCCATTTGGGCTTTTCTCTCTGGTGCAGTGTATGGGAGGCAGCCTCATGCTGGGTATATGGGAGGCACGTGCTCCTCCTCACTGCCTCAAAGTCCCTCTTTTTTTTTAAGACTTAAAGTTTTGGAATTTTTTTATTTCCCTCACCTTTATTTCCCTCACCTCGGCAGCGACTGTCCTCCTCCTCTTCTTCCTCCTCCTCCTCCCACCCAAATTCCAAGCCTTTATTTCTTTCCCAATGGGTTTGCATGCATTATTTGCTTTTACATTGATTCCTATGGGGAAAATTGCTTCTACTTAGAAACTTTTCTGCTTAAGAACCTGGTCACGGAACAAATTGAGTTGTTAGGTAGAGATAGCACTATACATAAAAATAAAGAACCCTTTTATTTCAAGCTCACAGCAAAGCTACAGAACTTGCAAGAGACAAAACTAAAATGAAACACTGTGTGGCCTTGACTCCACAGTGACTTGCAATTCTGACCCATGTTATAAATGTGGGTTGATGAGAAACCACACAAAAGAAGATTCAAAAGCCAGACAATGATGAAACATTTGTAATGAGCAGCCATAAAGAGATTGATTGAAAGGAATGCTTAGGAGAAAAATATCACCAAACATGACAATCACTGATTGGCATTTTTGTTTTGTGTTTGTGTGTATTTTGTTTTGGAACAAAGAACATTTCGCTAACAAGAGTCTCTTCTTCTATAGTAAATGGCTGAGTTTTCATGTTGAGTCTAAGAAAGCAACTGTAAAAAGATGTGGGACTGCTTCTAATAGCTGAATTTATTCCAGGTGAAATATATGCATATATCAAGTAAAAAAAGGCAATTGTTGTTCTAGAACATTTAAGTATTTCTTAACCTTAAGAACTAAGACATGTGGACTTCAGCTCCTAAATAGTGTTGGGCGAACCGAACCTGCAAAGTTCGGGTTCGTGCAGAACTTTGCAGTGTTCGGCATGCCGAACCTGAACCCGAACTTTTTTAAAAGTTCGGGTAAAGTTCGGGTTCGGCCGAACACGGCGAAATGCCACCGCCCGGGAGGAGAATGGGGAATCCCATCGTGGAATTTCCTACCTCCTTTTGCTTGCGGCGCTGCAAGCAAAAGGAGGTAGGAAATTCCATGAAGGGATTCTGGGGGCGGGGCTTTGATGTCACGGAGACTAATTCCTGGCTGGCCGAAACAGGGAGGAAGGAGTCTCCGTGACATCAAAGCCGATCCCCTGGAATCCCTTCGTGGGATTCCCCACCTCCTTTTGCTTGCAGCACTGCTGCGGCATCCTTTTCTGTAAAAATAAAAGGAAGCAAAAGGAGGTGGGAAATTCCCCACCTCCTTGTTTATTTTTACAGAAAAGGACACCGCAGCGGCTAAATTGCCCTTGCTGGCTGGGGAATGCTTAGAATTTCGCTTACCTTAAAATTGATAAAATTGAGAAACACTGATCTATATAATCTGAGCCAAATCCAGAAACATTGACGCTGTTTCTGAGTGGTCTAACACATGGCAACTCCAAATCTCAACTCTGTCCTACACATTGGGAAGAAGAATCTGAACTCCAAATATGAAGTGAATAATCAAATTATCACAGATAATCCCCACTCGGTTAAAGACCTTGGTATACTAATAACAAAAGATTTAAATGCCAAAGCCCACTGCAACAATATAGTCAAGAAGGCTTCAAGAGTTGTAAACCTAATCCTACGTAGCTTCTGCTCTGGCAATCTCACACTACTTACCAGAGCTCATCTATTTGGAACCCATATCGCATCTCAGACATTAAAACCCTTGAAAATGTCCAAAGATACTTCACCAGAAGAGCCCTTCACTTCTCCACTCGAAATAGAATACCCTACGAGACTAGACTTTCAATTCTGGGCCTAGAAAGCTTAGAACTAAGACGCCTTAAACAAGATCTAAGTATTGCCCACAAGATCATATGCTGCAATGTCCTGCCTGTTGGCGACTACTTCAGCTTCAACCACAACAACACAAGAGCACACAACAGATTTAAATTTAATATTAACCGCTCCAAAGTTGACTGTAAAAAATATGACTTCAGTAACCGAGTTGTCGAAGCGTGGAACTCATTACCGGACTCCATAGTGTCATCCCCAAACCCCCAACACTTTACCCTGATAGAATGATAGAAACACAATGAGTCAGGACATCTTCATGGAAATGATTAGATTGTATCATTTGTAAACATTTCTCCCAATGACATCACTCTCTGTTTGGTGACATTTCTGTCCTCTTGCCTTTTTGTTGAATAAAACCCAAGCATCCACTCTTGAGCTGTGATTTTTTTTAAAAAAAACAACAACACCCAATGACATAAATATTTATTAAATATTTCTAAATATTTATAGAAGGATAAGAAAGGCAAATAAGTTGTCGAAGCGTGGAACTCATTACCGGACTCCATAGTGTCATCCCCAAACCCCCAACACTTTACCCTTAGATTATCTACGGTTGACCTATCCAGATTCCTAAGAGGTCAGTAAGGGGCAAGTACAAGTGCACTAGAGTGCCTTCCGTCCCCTGTCCTATTGCTCTCCTATATCTCCTATACCTTTTTTCTATTCCTATATCTCTTCTTCTATTCTTTCATTGATATGTTCTATTACTATATCTTCTTTTCTATTCTTTCTTAGATATACTTTACTATGAGTATCTCCTCTATAACCTTCATCATGTATTTTACTATGTGTATATAGATATATACTCACTAAAACCCTCATTGTGTATTGGACAAAATAAATAAATAAATAAATAAATAAAATAAAATAAAATAAACATATTTCAGATTTAAAATGTACAAGCGCAGATTCCCTCTCCCCGAAGTT
Organism: Erythrolamprus reginae; assembly: GCF_031021105.1. NCBI lineage: Eukaryota > Metazoa > Chordata > Lepidosauria > Squamata > Dipsadidae > Erythrolamprus > Erythrolamprus reginae. The sequence continues at coordinate 17,006,547 of NC_091963.1, read as the reverse complement.
CTGATTCAAAATTCTCCTCCAGGGAAACTCCTAATACCAAATGTATCTTCTGTTTTGAAAGCAGAATAGCCGTGCATCTTTGCTTCAATTCATACACATACACCTTTTTTTCCCTGTTTGTTATTGATTAAACAAGGCAGATTGCTCAAATATGTCCCTCAGTGAATCTGCCATGCTGCATCTGCTGTGTGAAAAGCAAGGTGTTGATGAAGAAAGTATCAACGCACACTTTTGTTTCAGCTTCTCTGGGAAGTTCAATCGTCATTTTGGAGAAGTTAGTTTCATCAAAACGGGCACACTGTAGTTTCTGACTCTTAAAATATAGAACAGAATAGCAAAGTTGAAGGAGATCTTGGAAATCTTCCAAGGCCTTCTTGAACTTTGGATTTTGAAGGAGATTATTACATTGATCATTATACTCAGGAAAAATGGAAGGGAGGGAGGGAAGGGGGAGTCAAAATTACTACTCCCTTGTTGACATGCATCAAATAGCACCATCTTGAATTTTTACGGTATAAGATTTTTTATTTTCTCCACCATAAAGTAAAGCAATATATAGCAGTGATTTGCGAACCTTTTTTCCCTCGGTTGCCGAAAGAGGGTGTGCACATGCCATTGCGTATGCATGAGTGCCTATACCCATAATTCAATACCCAGGGAGGGCAAAAACAGCTTCCCCTAGGCCCAGCCCCCCCGGAGGCCCTCTGGAGGCTAGAACCGGCTTGTTTCTCAACTTATGGTGGGTCCAGTAGCCTTGTGTTTCATTCTCCCCATGCTCCAGAGGCTTCTCTGGAGCTGGGGGAGGGTACAAATGCCCTCCCCCATCCCACTGGGGAATCTCTGGAAACCAAAAATGCCCTCCCAGAGCCTCTATGTAAGCCAAAAATCAGCTGGCCAGCACATACATTCACGTTGAAACTGAGCTAGGGCTATGGCTCGCGTGCCAGCGGATATGGTTCCGCGTGCCACCTGTGGCACCCGTGCCATCACTGATATATAGTTATAAACTCAACAACAATGCTTAAAATCAATCATATATAAACTTTTCTTATTACTCCCTCGATGGAGGCTCTTAGCTGTCCTCCTCTAAAATTTTCTATTAATTTTTTTATTTATTTATTATTTATTTATTACTTAGATTTGTATGCCGCCCCTCTCCGAAGACTCGGGGCGGCTTTTATTAATTTTATAAAACATTAAAAATCTAAATAAAAATTCTTGTTCTCCATCTTACAATAAAAAGTTACATTACACCAATGTAAAGAATAATAAAATCTCTTTTATCTAAATTTTAATATTGTATCATATAGTTAGTTAAAAATTCTGTATATACCTTTGTCGTCAGGCATGGGGGAACTGAGACATCTCCCCCGGGCATATACAATTTATGAATGGTATGTTTGTATGTATGTTTGTTTAGTAAATGGGGTTTTTAAATATTTTAAACTACAATTTAGATTTGTTATGAATTGTTTTATTTTGTTGTGAGCCGCCCCGAGTCTGCGGAGAGGGGCGGCATACAAATCTAAATAATAAAATAAATAAATAAAATATATCATATATATATGATGGTCTTGGCATATTCGGGTTTCTTCCCGTGTAGGATTCAGAAATTTCTGGTGATGTTTTGACGAGGTCCCACTCGTCATCTTCAGGCTGGTGCTTCTGTCCTTGTACTATGGCGAACTCCTTTAATATATATATTAAAAGAAACTATTCATAATATATCACCTACTTCATAAAATAAAGTTCTATATGTTTAAAATATAAACAATAAGTACATTTTGTGTTATAGTGCTACCACCATTTCTCATCTTTGCCATCTTGCTTCCAAATTTTTTGGACATACCAATGGGAAGCCTGCTTAGCCATGAAACTGATAATTCAGTATCTCTAAATGATACTGTATCATTCACATGAACCAGACATTTCAAACAGAGTCACATATTGGTTTGGCTAGATTAAAAGATGCTATGATAGTATGCTTGATTAACTATGAGATTAATGCCTTCTTTGAAAAACTACCAACAACTACAGTAACAGCTGTTACCACCTTAAATCGGCCAGTGCCCTCTATCCTTTGGGTACTATTTTAGGATTCATAACTAACTCTATGGGTATTTTTTGTTTTATCGTGCTGCTACCATAATAAATATAAGCTCCAAGCTTGGGCATCATATCATGTTATACTGAGTATTTTATTCCAACTTAACGATGGCATCTGCTGGAGAAAGAAATATGCTGAGCCAATCTGATTTAACCACATGGTGATGGACCACATGGTGATCTCACTACCAAAATGGTGTTTTGAACAACGTTGATGATGATTTTGTAGTTTCCTCCCTGATGTCTTCCAGCACAAAATCATTTGATTGCTCTCAGGAAACTTGTTGTGTTCCCTGAATTTCCAAAAAAAAATGAGGCAAGGAAACCATTACAGATGTCCATTACTATTTAAAAAAACCTGGATGTGACTTCTAGTGCTGTTCCTTAATGATGCAGTTCACAATTTTGGAGAGAAGCCATGCGTCCACATTCAATCCTCATGAAACATTAACAGAGAAAAATGTGCTACAAGCGATAGAACTATGCCAGTGCCTTTAGAGACTCATGAAAAGGGCTTGTGTTCTGATTAGGAAGGAAGTCTAAAGGAAAGTTGGACAATTATAGAACTGGGTAATTCAGGGTAGATGAAAAGGTCTTATTAGGTCATTAGCCTGATACAGAATTTTCTTCTGTTCGTTTGCCCTTAATTGGTCAAATTTGGAACATTCCACATAAAAAGAACTCAATATGCTCTCAGAGAATGTGATTGTCCAAGCCAATAAAATAATGACCAATTAAAGTTCATGATGGTTTTATTCTACAACTTTCCTATATAGATTGATCCTGGGACTTTCTGCAGGGGGCTTCCTCTCAGGGATTTAATGTGTCATTTATACAAAAATCTTGCATTATCAACAGGCTTCCTGTGATACAATGTTGAGAGAGAGAGAGAGAGGAGAAAGCATTTTTACTTGTTCAGTTGCACATAGGAGCTGAAAATCTTCCTCCACTTCAGAATTAGCTAATCTGTTGACTTTATTATTTCCTCTCTTGAATATTGAATAAACCTTCCTGTTCAGCTCTCTAGCTAATGACTGTCATTGTTTTCAGCAGCAAATGTTTTCCAAAACATTTCTGTAGATGAACATTTTATTCTATTTAGGTTACTTATTCATACATTTTCATGTGTATTCCATGGCATATTTAACCCTGCTGTTCTGTTCGGGTCGTATGTGACCCGAAGCCAAGTTTGAGTCCCTGTAAAAAATTTTCCCTGCATATCTGAAACTTGAAATTTCATGTAGGTTCATCATTTCAGGGGTTCTCTCTATGAGAATTTTTTTTGGGGGGGTGGGGGGCTTAGTTTTTGCTGGGCAAAAAAAGTTACAAATCTTATGTTCCTGGGTCACCCTGACCCGGACCGAAAACTCTTCATTTGCAGTGCTTATGTTTGGTCTTTTTGAAAGCTTTTTTCACTTGGAAAGTAGTCTGAACATTTCTGCACACAATGATATGAAAATTGAAATGAAAAAAGTAAATCTTATTGGTTTATTTTGCGGATATAATGCACGCCCCCCCCCGTTTTTGTGAAAAAAAATTCAATTTATGGATAGTTTTGCTTGCAAAATGCATTCTATTTTACTAAAGTTGGTGTGGGATTGGTAGCTTGAACATTTTTGAATATAAGAAAAATATAAATGAACTGAAAAAAATGGTTCTTATTGGTTTATTTTTGCCACAAAAGGGCCACCCCCCCTCGGCCTTGCTGTGTGCCATTATTGTCACTGTTTATACATATTTGTCTAGAAATATTTGGAATATCCTTTTGAAAATCAACCACATTGTAGCCAGAGAACTAATTTTATGAAACAAATCCATTTTACTAAAAAAAAGTATGTAAGTTTGAAATTAACAGCATAATGTTTATATAAATTGAAATAATTGAGGCATACTTTATGTGCAAAATAAACCAATATGCATCAATTTTTCCAGTTCAATTTTCATATCATTATGTTCAGAAATGTTCAAGCTACCAATCCCACACCAACTTTAGTAAAATAGAATGTATTTTGCTAGCAAAACTATCCATAAAGTGAAGACTATTTAAAAAAAACGGGGGGCGTGCATTTCATCAACAAAATAAACCAATATGCATCAATTTTTCCAGTTCAATTTTCATATCATTATGTTCAGAAATGTTCAAGCTACCAATCCCATACCAACTTTAGTAAAATAGAATGCATTTTGCAAGCAAAACTATCCATAAATTGAAAATTTTTTCACAAAAACAGGGGGGGCGTGCATTATATCCGCAAAATAAACCAATAAGATTTACTTTTTTCATTTCAATTTTCATATCATTGTGTGCAGAAATGTTCAGACTACTTTCCAAGTGAAAAAAGCTTTCAAAAAGACCAAACATAAGCACTGCAAATGAAGAGTTTTCGGTCCGGGTCAGGGTGACCCGGGAACATAAGATTTGTTACTTTTCTTAAACAGAACAGCAGGGTTAAAACACAAGGATGTTTGCTGCTTTACAAGAGGAAACATTTATGGCTGTGCAATGCTACATGCAAAATTAGTCCTAATACACAGCACCAACATGTTAGAATGAATCATTTTATTGTTCCCAGAGGTTATGTGTAATTGAACTGTAAACTATTCTGTGATTATTCCAATTGGCATTCAGCAACTCCTAAACTGAGTGGTTCCACTGCTACCAAGAACATGAAGGAAAACACCCTATAATTCACATCTAAGTACCACTGAGAAATCATATGATTATGTACTGAAGCAATTTCCAATTTCAGAAACCCATTTCTGAAAAAAAATACCTTGCTTTTTAATCAGGCCTTTCTTTTCTTTTTCTTTTTCTAAAATAGTTTTTATTGAATATAAACATTAAAAAATGATGTTAAAACATAAAAAAAAAACAATACCATTTTTTCAAATATACATATAAAACCTCCTAGGTACTTCTATAGTAAATTGTTTTAACGTTAGATTTTCATTTATGTATAAATGTTATAAACTGTATTTACTTTACAGATTTTCTCTATAAATCTATTAGTAAATATACCTATCTGTTATTCCCAAACTTATAGAGTCCTATAGTCATTTTTAACTAAATATCAATATATATGTTTATACATCTTTTTTCTTTCTATTCTTCCTTTCCAGCCAGATAAAAAAACAATTCCAAACTTCAAAATATTCTGAGTCCTCTTTCTGGTTTAATTCTATCATCAACTTATCTGATTCTGTATATTCGATTTTAAAAAAAAATAATTATACTGTCAGATGGTATGTTAGCATGTTTCCAATTTTATGCCAGTCATATTCTCACTGTTGTCAAAATATATAGTATAATATACTAATATTTCTTTTCTATTTTGATCTAATATCACTATTAAGAAAATTTCAGGTTTCATATTAATTTTTAGTTCCATTATTTCTTCTAGACAGATGTGTATCTTTTTCCAATTTTTTTAAATTGTTGGGTAGGTCCACCACATATGATAAAATGAACCATTTTTGTGTTGGCATTTTCAACATCTGACAACTTGGATTTCCAAGTGGAATATAACCTGATACATACCCCGCTTCCTATTCAACCATTTGAGTCCTTCTGAAACTGTAAAATTTAATTCAGCTGGTGTGTGTGTGAATGTACATGGGAAGATATCATATTATGTATATTCACACACTTTTGCTGACCCCACACACTTTTATGCACCATTATGTACAATGTTCAAAGGTCAAAGGTGGTTCTTCTGTTTGTTATGCTTAATTATAGAGTGAGAGACCTTCTTTAAAAAAATCTACTCTGGAAGAAGCTAGAAAGCTATCAAACTTAATTGGCCTCTCATCTCAATAAAAAAATATCCTTAAAGTCAAAAGAGTAAAATACTTAGGAATCTGGTTCACAGCAAAATATTCATTGATTAAAGAAGACAACTACAACAGATTAATGATAGCTATCAAAAAGGACCTCAGGGAAAAGAGCAACTTACACATTTCATTAATGGAATGAATTGTAGCTATCAAAATGAATATATTACCAAAAAAACTATTTTTATTTCAAGCAGCTCCAACAAATCGATGTTTGATGTTCTCATTCTTCAGTTTTTTTCTTTTTCATACATCATCATCGTCATCATCATTATCATCATCACCACATCATCATTATTATTATTATTATTATTATTATTATTATTATTATTATATGAGACAGTTTGCATCAGTCAGGAGATTTAGTACTTTGTGAAAGGGTCACAAATTATTATTTAAATATTGTTGTATTTTACAACTAAAATGAATCTTCTTCATAAAAAAGCCATATATCCTTTTCAGGAAAGTGAACCAATGATATAACAATGCGATATCTTTTCTAGATTTTTAGGATGATGCCATGATGTCTGAAATACTGTAGCTTCTCCAACTAAAAAAATTTTAAGTTGTGTGCCAGCAGTACAAAGCAATGGAGCTAAATTTGTCATTAAATCTTTTAATTACTGAATTATTTGGTGCTTCCAGATGTCACAACTTCTCTCCCCATTTTGTGCCTGTTGGCTGATAGATTTTTATGCCTGAAAAAATAAATCTGTGTAGCATTATCCAGGGTAGTGTCGTGATGGTCAGATTAAAGAGAGCCTAGTCTACTTACTTCCTTACTTCCCCAGAGGGTTGAAATCTGAGATGAAGATGGGAGTTCCTAGAGAGACCGTGATTTCATAAGATCTTTCTAGGCTATGAGTCAACTAATTCCATGGTATTTTCATGAAATGTGAGAGGACTTAGTTGGTGGTGGAAACTATTTTAACCCCAAACAAGGCCTGATTTGCTTAGCGCTACCAATTTCTCCTTCACTATATTTTTAGATTTATTATTAGAGTTGGAAGGGATCGTGAAGGTCATCTAGTCCAACCCCCCACCCAAGCAGGAGTCCCTACAACATTTGAGCCAGATGGTGGTCCAATCTCCCTTTGAAGGTTTTAAGTGTTGGGGCTCTCACAACCTCCTCACTTCCATGTTGAATCTCTTCTTGTCAGCTTCCATCCATTATTCCTTGTTTGGCTTTTTAGTGCCATAGAGAACAGGCTGACCTGCTCATCTCTGTCACATCCCCTCAAGTATTGGAACATTGCTATCATGCATCCCTGGTCCTTGTCTTTGCCAGACAGGCCATGCAACTGATCTTTGTATGTTTTAGTTTCCAGTCCCCTTGTCACCTTTTGGCTGTGGCGAGGAGGGCATTTGCCCAGGTTCGCCTGGTGCACCAGTTGCGGCCCTACTTGGACAGGGAGTCATTGCTCACAGTCGCTCATGCCCTCATCACTTCGAGGTTCGACTACTGCAATGCTCTCTACATGGGGCTACCTTTGAAGAGTGTTCGGAAACTTCAGATCGTGCAGAATGCGGCCGCAAGAGCTATCGTGGGGCTTCCCAGATTCGCCCATGTTTCTACAACATTCTGTGGTCTGCACTGTCTGCCGATCAGTTTCTGGTCACAATTCAAAGTGTTGGTAATGACCTTTAAAGCCCTACATGGCATTGGACCAGAATACCTCCAGAACCGCCTTCTACCGCACGAATCCTAGTGGCCGATAAGATCGCAATGAGTTGGCCTTGTCTGGGTCCTGTCGACCAAACAATGTCATTTGGCGGGCCCCAGGGAAAGACCCTTCTCTGTGGCAGCCCCGGCCCTCTGGAACCAACTCCCCCCAGAGATTAGAACGGCCCCCACTCTCCTTGTCTTTCACAAGTTACTCAAGATCCACCTGTATCACCAGGCAGGGGGAACTAGGACATCTCCCCCAGGCTTTTTATATTTCATGTTTGGAATGTATGTGCTGTATGTTTTTTAATTGTTGGGGGTTTTATATATTATTTTATTATTAGATTTGTCCCATTGTTACACTGTTTCTTATTACTGTTGTGAGCCACCCCGAGTCTTCGGAGAGGGGCAGCATACAAATCTAATAAATAATAATAATAATAATAATAATAATAATAATAATAATAATCATCATCATCATCATCATCATCCTGGTTGCTCCCTTTTGCACTTTCTCTAGAGTTTCTATGTCTTTTTTGTAGTGTAGTGACCAAAACTGGATGCAATATTCTTAAGTGTGGTCTGACCAAGGCTTCATAGAGTGGAATTAGTACCTCTCTGGCCCTTGTTTGTATCCCCCTATTTAGGCAGCTCAGGCTCTGTTGGTCTTTTTGGCTGCTGCTGCACACTGCTTGCTCATATTTAGTTGGGTATTATTAATATTATTAATAATAGAAGATATTATTAACATAATAACATAGAATATATTGTTAATACTCTTGGTTTCCTTTCTGAACTAGTTCAAACAGCTGATATTTACTCCAATGGTTTATTTGAAGTAAATGGTTCAATGGAACCATTTACTTCAATGGTTTATTTATATGAACAGATGCACTTAATCTACCACCCACTAACAACAGATACAAACTTAAAGTAAAACGATCTAAACTCGACTGCAGGAAATACAACTTTAATAACCGAGTAGTTGGTGCATGGAACTCACTGCCAGACTCTGTAGTATCATCACCTAACCCCCAAAACTTTACCCTTAGGCTATCCACTGTTGACCTCTCCCAATTCCTAAGAGGTCAGTAAGGGGCGTGCATAAGTGCACCAGAGTGCCTTCTGTCCCCTGACCTAATGTTTCTCTTTTACCAGTATCATGTAAATAAATATTATATCTTCGCATACATGACAAAAACAAACAAACAAATAAATAAATTATTATTATTATCATCATCACCATCAGCATCAGCATCAGCATCACCATCATTATTTATTAATTATTTCCATGGGCACATCGGGAAGATTCCCTTTTGCTCCCCAAGAGCTGGAGGGTATTTTTAATACTTTCTTTTTTTCCCACTAAGAAGAGATTAAAAGGACCCAAACCCCTTTTATTATATAAAGAAGCATGATGATAATGATGATACTAATAATACTACTACTATTAATAATAAATAAATAAAATTTAATTTTTTTTTAAATTAAAGGTGGTTCCACCGGGATTTGAACCCCAATCGGCAGATTCAAAGTCAAGAGAACTAACAATTATGCTATAAAATTAGGTATGTTTTGGGGCTTTCTTTTAAGCTAGTAAAGGGAGGTCAGGAAGAAGTATACGTGACGTCAAAACTCCGCCCCCAGAATTCCATCGTGGGGTTTCCCAGTTCCTTTTGCTTGTAGTGCGGCAAGCAAAAGGAGGTGGGGAATGCCACAATGGGATTCCCCACTCTCCTCCCGGGTGGCGGCGTTTCACATTGTTTGAGGGAACCTCAAACGCAAACCTCGAACTTCGGCACGGATTTCAAAAAAATTCAGGTTCAGGTCTGGCATACTGAACATCGCAAAAATTCAGTACGAACCCGAATTGTGAGAGTTCGGTTCGCCCAACACTATTAGTCATATGACCACATCAAAAACCTAAATAAGCAGTACAAAGAAAATAGTAGGATATATTCATTATAAATTGCCCCTCCTGCAGTCAACTTTACTCCACTGGTGGTAGTGAGTCTATCCGCTTCAAAATCGTCTTTGGTATAAAAATTGTTAAGGATGTGCAGGCTTGTTCCCTGAAAGAAATAACACAGTTTCTCCTGAGTATCCTGATTTTCCCCCTTAATTTTAAAGATAGTAGTCTATAAAATGGGAGACTGTGAGTTTCAAGTCCTGATTTAGCATGGAAACCAGCTGGGTGATGCTGGGTTGTCTACTTTCTTTCAGCCCAACTGACCTCACAGGGGAAAATAGAAATCAGAATGTGTATTGGAAAAGTTCACCACCTTGAGTTATTTGTAAAATAAAAAATGCAGGAAATGATAGATAGATAGATAGATAGATAGATAGATAGATAGATAGATAGATAGATAGATAGACAGACAGACAGATATATAGACAGATGCTTTTCTGCAGAATATAGTTTGCAATCAAATAGGATATATGATGTCATCAAAAGTACCGTATATATACACAAACCTTCTTCTAATACAATTCCATAAACCTCTGGGTTCTTGTTGTTCAAAACATATTTTAGAACAGCATTTCTCAAACTTAGTCTAATATATGGACTTTAGTTCCCAGTCATCATAGGGAGAATTCTAGGAGTTGAAGTCCACAATTCTAAAACTATTAAGATTGAGAATCACTGCTCTAGAGACAGTTCTTTTAAGATGCTTGTGTAGAATATTATTTGTTAAATATTTCTTAAAGATGACAGTGGAGTTATTCCTGAAAGAAAGCCTTAGGGAAAGGGTTGCCTTCTGATGCTTTTATTTTAATAGACATATGGAAAGTCAAGGAAGCCATGGACAATTAGAGTACAATTTCTCAATTAGAAATAGAGTTGCTCTCTTTCATGATACAATGAAAGAGAAAAACACCACCTCAGTAACCTCCTCAGCACATAAGTCCAAGAACATCAAGGTCTAAAGTTGTCTTTATAAAGATAAATTCTCTTTCAATAAATTGAATGCAAACTGGAAAATAAAAAACCAAGGGAATTTCTCTGCCAGTAGCTAATAAATTTTTCACACAGAGACAGAATAGAGTGGAGCATGAGGGCTTTGTCTATGGAGATTCTCAATCATCTAGGTCACAGTTATCCCAAAGGTCTTGAAAAGGCACCTTTGGGACATGGTAGCTTATTTTCTCTCTATCATTTCTTTCTATGGGTGGTATATAGTATACACCACCCAAGTTGGGCATTAATTGATAGAAGAATTAGGTTACCCATAACTCTTCTCTAAACAAAAAGGATCATGACGCAGATAATAATAAAGGTAAATCTACCCTGAACCCTTATTGAGCTGCAAAACACCAGATATTTATTTATTTTGGAGCCTGCTCATCTTTTGTCAATTCTGAGCATCTTATAATTAAAAAGGGGAGAACAATACTCCCTAAAAGAATAAAAAGTATGTAAAAACCCTCAAGGCAAACAGACAAATAAAATTCCAACCAAACGTGAGATCCATCTTAATCCTATACCAAAAATCCATAGAACTAGCAATAGCATTTAGACTTATATACCGCTTCACAGTTCTTTACAGCCCTCCCTACGTGGTTTACAGAGAGTAAGCATATTGCCCCCAACAATCTGGGTCCTCATTTTATTGACCTTGGAAGGATGGAAGGATGAGTCAACCTTGAGCCTACTGAGATTCGATCTGCCAAAATGCTGACAGCCAGTGATCAGCAGAAGTAGCTTGCAGTACTGCGCTCTAACCACTTCACCACCAAGGCTCTTTAACTGATTACTGATTAAAATCTAATTTCTAAGATTTTAATAGTTTTCTAATATCATCAGAGTGGATTCCATCTGCAACTCTGAGGAGATATAATTCCAGAGAGTAGATGACAAAGAAAAAAGCATGCTAGGTGCTTTACCATGGTTCCCTGAAAATAAGACAGCGTCTTATATTAATTTTTGTTCCCAAAGATGTGCTACATCTTATTTTCAGGGGATGTCTTATTTTTTTCAATGAAGAAGAATTCACTTTTATTGCTGAACAAAAAATAATTGAACATTTATTATATACTGTACAGTAGTTGTCATCACAAAACAATATAACCAGACAAACTGTGAATTCTATCAAGAATTTCTTACTATTACTGTACCATTATTTCCATGTACAATAATTATACTTTCTTCAAATATATATTATATATGTTCTGTTCGGGAATACTGTGAAACAAAATCTCTCTTACATCTTACTTTTAGGGGATGTCTTATATTAGGCAATTCTACGAAACCTCTCCTATGTCTTACTTTTGGGGGTGATTTATTTTCGGGGAAACAAGGTAATGAGTTAAAGTTTTCACATTAATGTCAGAATGTTATATGGACATAATGAATAGAATAGAATAGAATAGAATTCTTTATTGGCCAAGTGTGATTGGACACACAAGGAATTTGTCTTTGGTGCATATGCTCTCAGTGTACATAAAAGAAAGGATAGATTTGTCAAGAACCATAAAGTTTCACACAATGATTGTCATAGGGTTCAAATAAGCAAACAGAAAACAATCAATATTAATTTAAATCGTAAGGATACAAGCAGCAAGGGGATTACACATGTGTTACAGACAGTTCTAGACACACCTACAAGAGCACCGATATGGGAAATTGAAAAAAGTGGAAAATCTCCCCAAAACATCATAAATCTCTCTTGAAGATAAGCAGAATATGGGTTTGTGAACGGTAGGAAGATAAGCGAACCAATTAGAAATGTAATAAATGTGATGCACCGAAATTGGGAATTTTGAAATTAGATGTCTATAAAGCTTTTGATAAAGTTAACCATAGCTATTTATATAAATAATGTAAGAAATTAAATATGGGGGACAAATTTTGTGGAATTATAGAAGAGATTTATAAAGGGAGTGAAGCACATATAAGGGTGAATAGACAAAGAGCACAGAAAATAAAAATTCAAAATGGTACTAAGCTGGGATGCCCTTTATCTCCAATGTTATTTGTAATAGCAATAGAGACATTAGCTAATAAGATAAGACAAGATAATACTTGAGTAGAATATAAAATAGGGGAATTAGAAATGAAATTAAACTATTTGCAGATGATGCAATTATACTGACCCAGACACTGATGGAGATGATTAAAGGTATAAGAAATATTTTGCAAGAGTTTAAACAGGAATCGAGATTATTGGTCAATATGGAAAAATCAGAGATTATTTGTTAAATACAAGTCCCAGAGAGCAGATAGAAATTAGGAAAAAATCAGGGTTGAAGATAGGACTAAAGAAAATTAAATTCTTGGGAATTTGGTTATTGAGAAATCCAGTGAAAATCGAGGAGGTGAATTATAGACAAAAATGGAGGAAAATGTTGAAACAGATGAGGAGCTGGAAAGAGAAAAAGCTAAGGAGAATGGCTAAAATAAGAGCATTAAAAATGATGATAGTTCCCAATATGATCTACCTGTTTCAGGTATTGCCAGGGGGTTTATTAGCATCAAAGTTTAGGGTGTGGGGTAAAAAACTCAATAATTGGGTTGAAGAAGATAAGAGACCAAGACTAAGAAAAAAGTGGTTAATAGCTAATGAAAAAGAGGGTGGATAAGGAATTCCCTTTTTGGAGTTGTATAGAGAAGCATTTCAAATTTAAAGATTAATGGAGTTGCAATTATTTGAAAATAAATGGGTGAAATTGGAAAAAGAGATAAATGGGATGAAGAATAGAGAATTAATTTTTATAAGCTGGAATAGGAGCGATCTAGATAAATTATGTTGTGATTTAGCCTGAGGCTCCTCAGGGACCGGCTGCGTCTCTGCTGGATCCAGGCCCGGAGGAGGAGGACAGTGAACAGGAGGGGGAGGACCAGGCAGATGGGGGAGAGGAAAGTCAGGAAGAGGATGAGGGGGAGCAGCCTGAGAGCCCCGGGGGGGGGGGGGCTCTCCCCAGCCAGTAGCCTGGCCTCATTGGATGAGGAAGCACAGGCTATAATTGACATGAGACAGCGACGTGCAGCTCAGAGACGGGACCAATTAGAAAGGTATTGGCATCACTGAATTGGCAACAGCTGGGTTTGGGTGTGGTTCTCCTCAGCAGGGTTGAAAAGGCAGGCAAGCCCTTTCAGCCATGTGGAGCGTTATCAACTGGAAGTTCTGTGACCCTGCTTTGCTTCTCGGCGCCTCTGAGCTTGGCTTGTGGCCTAGAAGACTGGAAGACTTGGGGGAGGTGTATGTTTGTTATCTCCAGCGTTGTTTTTGACAGCAAGAATCCTGTTTTACTTCATGGCCTTCGTGAAACATCTTTGAAGTTTCAGCGTGTTCCTGTTTGTAAGGACATTTTCTGTTACCTGTGTTTGCTTTGAATTCTATAAACTGCCTTTGATTTTTACCAGTGTGTCTGGATTCTCTTTTTGGGTTGGTGTTTGCTTCTGGAGGGACCCAGACAGAACAAATTAATAGGTCACATGAAAGGGAATATGGAAATCTGGAAAAAATGGCAGGGGAAACTAGGATTATATAAATCAAAACTGTCATCTTTATATGTAATAAATGGAGATAACGAAACAAATCTAAATAGTGTTATAGGAGAGTTGAAGGGAAGAGGGATAACTAAGATATGAGAAGGATGGGAGGCCAAGTAGAAATCATATAGAATGGTGGTTGGGTAAGGGAAAATGGCTACAAATAAATGCAATATGTAAATATCTGAATGAAAGGGAGAATAAAAAAGCACTATTTAGGGAGGAAATAGAGTTAGAGAAAATAATAAGAGAAAAAAGTGAGGGTATCAAGGTGCAAGCAAGTAATATATATAAGATGTTAGTGCAGTCAGATGGGGGATGTAGTTAGGGGATGTAGTATCATCCCCTAACCCCCAACATTTTACCCTTAGACTATCCACGATTGACCTCGCCAGATTCTTAAGAGGTCAGTAAGCAGCGTACATAAGCGCACTAGAGTGCCTTCCGTCCCCTCTCCTATAGTCTCTCCTATATCTTGTATTTCTTCTTTACTATATCCTCTATAACCTTCATTGTGTATTATTGTGTTTTGGACAAAATAAATAAATAAATAAATTAGTTTTTAAAAAGGATACAAGCAACAAGGTACAGTACAGTCATACAGTCATAAGGGGGAGGAGATGAGTGATAGGAACAATGAGAAAAAGTAATAGTAATAGTAATGCAGCCTTAGTGAATAGTTTGACAGTGTTGAGGGAATTAATTGTTAGCAAAGTGATGGAATTCAGGAAAAAAACTGTTCTTATATCTTGTCTTGGCGTGCAATGCTCTATAGCGATGTTTTAAGGATAGGGGTTGAAACAATTTATGTCCAGGATGCTGTTCCTATCCTAGTGGTCACCATCATCCAGGTTTTGCAGCTTAGAACTAGTAGGCTTCACATATTGATCATCCACTGGTAATAAGGGGGGAGGGAGGGAGAGGGACTGCTAAAAAGATAACAGGTGTATGGAGTAGATATATTCCTTTTAGGGCATTGGCGAATTGCTTTTGCTTTCTTGGAGTCAAAGCTGAAAATCTGCATTTTATCTAGTTTTTGAATATCTTCCAGGTGATTAGAAGAGGACTCCACATTGTTGCCACCCTTTTGTGGAAGTAAAGTTTAGTGGCTAGCCCAATTGGCTCATAGAAAGGCCCCGTTTGATTCATTTGAGCAAACCGACTTGATCCAAGCAGCATCGTGTATTTTCCAGTCATTTTGTCTGCCACTGTCAGCTTCAGTTCAAGGCTTCTGTCTGGCAACTCCTTTTACAAACAAAAGATTGACGGGATGGTCCTTCCTCTGGCCCAACAAGAACATGTTTATGTCCATATGGAACACATTCAGGAAATGAGTGGAAAGGAGAAGCAAAGAATCAGCCATCAGGAGCTGTTAATTAGAGCTCAAGCATGTAAAAGATAAAAGCCTAATTCAGTCAAAGAACAAACAAGCTTGACATTTTACTGCTGAAAGGATTAGTGGGGAAGGGAGAGAAAGGAAAAAAACCCACAATATTTTGTTCTCCTTTTTTCTTAAGAAAAACCCTCTATCTTATAAAGTAGTGATTTCTTTTGTCTGGTAAAAATGCTAATGCCTAAGAAATTGAATATGTAGTTCTGAATAATTTTAATCCAACATATTTCTATATAGCTCTTATTAGTCAGGTTGGACTAAAAAGCAGAACTTCTAATCAAGATGCCATTTAGAAATTCTAGTCCACGTAGTTGGAGAACATCATTTATAGAAAATTGATTTAGGACAAATTGATTTAGGATGTTTGAGAGAGGGTGGGTTGAGGTGGGGGATACTAACTTGTAAAGAACATCCTTATTAGGGAAAAATGTTCACTATTTGTGCATATTTTAATTGACTATGATATCTGTTATATTTTCCTACTCTTGGGAGTGATTTCAATTGTTGCAAAGGTTTAAGGCAAATATTCAGTCGGAAATTTGTTTGGAGATGAAGTTCAATCAAATCTCCAAACTGATTAGCTTTTCAATTAAAATCCTAAGTTATTTCAGACTGT
Source organism: Erythrolamprus reginae (assembly GCF_031021105.1). Taxonomy (NCBI): domain Eukaryota; kingdom Metazoa; phylum Chordata; class Lepidosauria; order Squamata; family Dipsadidae; genus Erythrolamprus; species Erythrolamprus reginae. Next base: position 16,990,442 of record NC_091963.1, on the reverse strand, counting down.
ACAGGGTATTTACAAAAGGGAACAGAGTAGAACAGAACAGAATAGCAGAGTTGGAAGGAATCTTAGAGGTCTTTTAGTCCAAGTACCTGCTCAAGCAGGAGACCTGTTTGTTTGTTTGTTTGTTTGTTTGTTTGTTTGTTCGTTCGTTCGTTCCTTCCTTCCTTCCTTCCTTCATTCATTCATTCATTCATTCATTCATTGTATTTATATGCTGTTCACTCCAAACAGACTCTGAGTGGCTAAAAATAGGAATAAATACAACAACAATAAAAACAGTTAAAATCTAATAATAATAAAGTCATTAATAACAGTAATAACATAAAAAGTATAGACACTTGCAATCAGCCTAATTCAAGGCCTGCCAGAAAAACCAGATCTTAACTAGCGATCATCAAGCGGTGATCTACAGGTGTGCGAGAAAATGTTTGTGATCTGCAGAAAAATTATTTGCATTTTTTATATTGCACTAAATGCTATTTATCTTTTTAAAAACCCATACTGGTGATCCACAGAATTTAAAATTATGAATGTAGTGATTCCTAAGATTGGAAAGATTGGCGACCCCTGCCCTATACCACTAGTCTCTTCTTAAAAGCCTACAATGATGGTTCTGAAGGCACACTGGTTTTCTAAATCATTTTTTTGGGGAAATCAAAACCAGTTTAAAGATTTGACAAGCTTTTGCATGTGATCAAATCTATATTTTCCACACTGAGTTCTGAACAGATCAATTCACCAAATCAGCTAAACAAAATGCATGCTAATTGGTTTGAACCTTCAAATGAAGGCTGATTTGGAGGCTGTTGAAAACCTGAATAGTTTATAGGTATCAGAAAAGAAGAAAATACTGTTTGTATAGAAAGTAACAAATAAATAGAATGTGAACAAATGTTATAGGTTCCTGTACTATGAAAGTGATACTGTTGAATGAATATTGTTATTTCTGGTTTAAACATATAGTAGTCAAGGATTGTACTTAGGTAACAAAGAAGTGAATTTTCTGATTTAGAGGCAGTCCTAGATATGTTTCTCAGGAAGTTGAATGCAGTGTATTTATTCCATTGGATTCAACGGACCTTATTTGTGAATAATAGAGTTGATCTTTGTGTCAGTGAGAATGATTGAAAAGAAAACAAAATAGATTAAATTTCTAATCAACCATGGTTTCTGCTGGATCAGATAATACCACAGCATCCTCTCATTTAGACTGAAATCTTATTATGGTGAGAAAAATAAAGATAGAAGCAGAATTGTGATCTTGTCTGTTTTCCATTATTCTGAATTATCCAAATTAGGAGGTAGGTTGGGAAAAGATTTCATGCTTAAAATCTAAATCCAAAACTGAAATGCCTATAATTGTATTCCTTTTATTCCCAAACTGAGCCCTGAAAAATTATTCTTGCTGTTGAACTTGACCTTTAATGTCCTGAATGCTTTTGCAGGAGAGGCGGAGTAACGACACAAGAGCTGGATTTAAAACTGGGTCATTTTTATTAAAATAAATTTGCATAACTTATTTAAATAAATCAGCATAATTAGCATAATTAACTATAACACTAACAAGGACCCGCAGGGTCAAACAATTGCTTCCGGGGCGGAAAATGACGTAGAATAAACTTCCGGGGCAACTTATGGGTGTAGCTCCATGCTAGTCCAGGTGAGGGACCCCTCCCTCACCTGAGACCATGCCATGCACTTGCATGTGGGAGGTCCCGCTGGCTAACCCCTAAAAGGGGAATTAAATGGGCAGGACCCAAAGACAGGTTCCCCCCAACTGCTCAGGTCATCAAAACCACAAGCCTTTGGAGAGAACCTGTCAATCATCCCCAAAGATGCCCAATGGAGAACATGCAGTTGCTAAACCACCACCCAGTTTTCCGCCCCTAACCTGCCTACCCAAATGACCAAAGGTAAGCCAATTAACCTAAACAGGTGCAAGCACCCCCTAACAGCCTTACCCGTCTTCACAGTGTGGAATAGGCGAAAAAAACAGTCAAGGCTAAGAGGCCAGACCACCAAAAATTCCTATTCGGCCCCCTAGGGTGACCCAGAATAGCACACTGTAAGATAGGGAGGGCGGGCGGGTGTCTGCTTTCCAAGACGAGTCCGGGCGAAAAGGAAAAGCCTCGGGCCTGCACACCCTTTTATAGGGCTGGCAGGCCCCGCCCGTACACGTCATAGATCAGGCCACTCTGGCCTGATCATTGGCTGAGATCTCGCGAAATATCACGAGATCTCGGCCGAGAAACAAGATGGCGGCTACACCATGTGACTGAGTCTCCCTCAAGCCTCCAGCAAACACGCCGGTGGGTAAGGACCACTGGCGCTATTATCAGACACCCATAGAAAAATGATAACAAAAAGTGGCCGTGATTTTGTTTAAAGTACAGTAAACGCTGACTTGTGGAGATTTTATTTGGTAAAGCAAATTATTTCATCATTTGACTGGAGAAGTATGTTTATCACTGAATTCATTTGCAACAGAATACCTAATGAATTATTCTTTAAGCAGCAGAAAAATTGGTCCCTTCCCTCGTGGGTTAAGGCTAATAGTTACTTAGCATGCTTACATTATATATGCCCAATTCATTCTCCTAATTCTCCTCCATTTTCTATAATGAATCTAAGAAAGAAAAAAAGAGAAATGTTCTGATTGTTATTTTGGATTATGCAGATTCAGTCGTATCAACCAATGTAGGACCAGATTTAAATCACATCTAGTATAGCAATGTAATAATTTAACAGAAACAGAAGGACAACAGCACTGACAACATGGAAAAAATGAGTCAGGCCACTACATCTCTCTATATCCAATTATGAAGAATTAAAATAGAATTGTTGTTCTTTTCTGTCCCATGGGGAAAAAGACTGCTCATCAACTAGCCAGAAATGTCAAGGTTTTGGAGATCTTTATCATGAGCTGGCGAATCTCATTAGCAACATGAAATTCTGTTCCGGTTTCTACAGCAGCCAATATAATTGGTATACTGACCCTCATTTCTATTGTAAAGAAACATTCCAACATGTTTTTAGACTTGCTGTCCATCCCAACACAGTCTGGTGATCTGCAGTATATATTGGATTCATAGTCAAATCTGTTTTGTACATGTCTAGCAGTTGAGAAAGTTGGAGGCAAAACTACTTGGAGGGCTCCATATTGCTTAACCTTAATTGGATTTATAACATATTCTTCGATTGGAGTCTTTGGGTTTTTTGATTCCAGGTTTTGATAATTTGGGGTGGGGGCAGGGGTGGGCTACTGCCTGGACAGGGTGGAATGCAGTGGGGTAGCAAAAATGGAGCTCCACCCCAAAATATCCAATTTGCCCTGAAAGCTATTGAAAGAAAATTTATTTATTTATTTATTTATTTATTTATTTATTTATTTATTTATTCATTCATTCATTCATTCATTCATTCATTCATTCATTTATTTAATTTGTATGCCGCCCCTCTTTGCAGACTCGGGGCGGCTCACAACAGCAACAGAAAACAATGTATAATACAAATTCAGTAAGTAGAAAACTAAAAAAATATAATTTTTTAAAAAACATGCACACAACATACCATACATAAACAGTATAGGGAAGATATTTAAGTTCCCCCATGCCTGACGGCAGAGGTGTGTTTTAAGGAGTTTGTGGAAGGCAAGGAGGGTGGGGGCAGTTCTAATCTCAGGGGGGAGCTGGTTCCAGAGGTTCGGGGCCACCACAGAAAAGGCTCTTCCCCTGGGACCCACCAAATGACATGGGGTGAGGTATCATCAATATGCCGATGATACCCAGCTTTACATCTCCACCCCATGCCCAGTCAACGAAGCGGTGGAAGTGATGTGCCGGTGCCTGGAGGCTGTCGGGGCCTGGATGGGTGTCAACAGACTCAAACTCAACCCAGATAAGACGGAGTGGCTGTGGGTTCTGCCTCCCAAGGACAATCCCATCTGTCCGTCCATCACCCTGGGGGGGGGGGAATTATTGACCCCCTCAGAGAGGGTCCGCAACTTGGGCGTCCTCCTCGATCCACAGCTCACATTAGAAAACCATCTCTCAGCTGTGGCGAGGGGGGCGTTTGCCCAGGTTCGCCTGGTGCACCAGTTGCGGCCCTATCTGGACCGGGACTCATTGCTCACAGTCACTCATGCCCTCATCACCTCGAGGTTCGACTACTGTAATGCTCTCTACATGGGGCTACCTTTGAAAAGTGTTCGGAAACTTCAGATCGTGCAGAATGCAGCTGCGAGAGCAGTCATGGGCTTACCTAGGTACGCCCATGTTTCACCAACACTCCGCAGTCTGCATTGGCTGCCGATCAATTTCCGGTCACAATTCAAAGTGTTGGTTATGACCTTTAAAGCCCTTCATGGCATCGGACCAGAATATCTCCGAGACCGCCTCCTGCCGCACGAATCCCAGCGACCGATTAGGTCCCACAGAGTGGGCCTTCTCCGGGTCCCGTCAACCAAACAATGCCGGTTGGCGGGTCCCAGGGGAAGAGCCTTCTCTGTGGCGGCACCGGCTCTCTGGAACCAGCTCCCCCCAGAGATTAGAACTGCCCCTACTCTTCCTGCCTTCCGAAAACTCCTCAAAACCCACCTTTGTCGTCAGGCATGGGGAAACTAAACATCTCCCCTGGGCACGTCAATTTATGCATGGTATGCTTGTGTGTGTGTCTGTTATCATATGGGGTTTCTTTTCTTAAATCGTTAAATTTTAATTAATTGGATTGTTGTGACTGTTTTACATGTTGTGAGCCGCCCCGAGTCTTCGGAGAGGGGCGGCATACAAGTCCAACAAATAAATAAATAAATAAATAAATAAATTGTTTAGTCGACAGGACCCGGAGAAAGCCAACTCTGTGGGACCTAATCGGTCACTGGGATTCATGTGGCAGAAGGCGGTCCTGGAGATATTCTGGTCCAATGCCATAAAGGGCTTTATAGATCAAGACCAACACTTTGAATTGTGACCGGAAATTGATCGGCAACCAATGCAGACTGTGAAGTGTTGGTGTAACATGGGCATACCTTGGGAAGCCCATGATTGCTCTCACAGCTGCATTCTGCACGATCTGAAGTTTCCAAACACTTTTCAAAGGTAGCCCCATGTAGAGAGCATTACAGTCGTCGAATCTCGAGGTGATGAGGGCATGAGTGACTGTGAGAAGTGAGTCCCGATCCAGATAGGGCCACAAATGGTGTCCTGCATAAGCCACAGCCACAGTGTGATAGTAAAAATTTTGGTAGCCCTTCACTGGGCAGGGGGATGCTTTCAACTAATAGCAGATTCTTAGCAACTGCTTGGACATGTTCCCTCAGGTTTTTTTGGATAAATTTTGTAAGTGGTTTGCTATTTCCTCCTTCCTTCCAAGAGAATGACTAACCCAAGGTCCCAACGCTACTTTGTGCCTCAAGTATTATTACTTACTTATGATATCTACTCTCCTGATTTAACTGATACAACAAAAAGACTCTCAGAATTAATTTAGTGATAATATATCTCACTGCGATTTTTGTAGGAACAGATTTCATACCTCCCAAGGAAACTGAATCCTAATTCATTTAAAGACTTATCTTTAAGGTTAATCATTTTATGAAAAGGGATATGGCATACTACAAAATATCCTGTAAAACGTGAATAAATGCAATAATTCTCAGTAGGGTCTACTAGCCACCCAATGGAGTCTAATAAGAAGTATCAAAGGGTTCATGAACAATTAATTAAGTACCAGAGAGAGTGTACGAAAAGCTTTGAATGAGATGATCAGGATTATTACACACATACTATGTTCATACATAATACTTAACCATGTTATTTAATCACAGTTTATTTTTGGAGCCAGGTGCAACAAGCCAGAAGCAGACTTGTAAATGAGTAAAACAATCCCTCCTTATGCATCAAGCCTTGCTTCTTTTCTCCATTTCATACTTCTAGTACCTCCGTCTTTAATGGACAAAGCAAAAAGCAACACCAGGAACAATCTGTGCTGAAATAAAAGCCAGAATTCATAAATGAATAGCAAGCTGTGTGTATAAAATTGTGGGTCATTGCCAGCATTTTTTAAAATGGCATTTCCCCCCCCCCTTCTGATGTGCCTGCTGATCATACCAAGCACAAATCAACTCATATTGTGGCTTAGCATTGCCATGCAAATCAGTATATAGATTATACATTATGGGTTACCGTATTTTTCGCTCTATAAGACGCACCTGCTGATAAGACGCACCTAGATTTTAGAGGAGGAAAATAGAAAAAAAAATATTTTGAGCCAAAAAGTAGGCTAAAATATTTATTACAATAACACTGCCCTAGGGGAATTGGGAAAATATACAAACAAGCAACATCTCACTTGGATCATTTTGATGTTAAATATAATTGACTTTCTACTAAAGCTCAGATACAAGGGTAAATAATAACTTGTATGACAATGCCAGGCAGCATCTTACATAAAGTAGCTGGCAGCTATCACTGTTAAAATAGAATTTAATGAGTTTCAATCTCCTGCTCCAAGTCGCGGCGTGCTCTTCCATGGAGGCGGCGCTCGAAACCCGCCACCGGCCCCGGAACGGAACGTCTCCCCTGCAGCCCTGGCTGTCCAGGAGGGCGCCCGGTCGGACGCAGCGTGGCCCCACGCACCGTGCGGCAGTGGGAGCGAGCGAGCGAGCAGGCAGGCGGGCGGGTGGGGGGGGTTGTCCTCCAGTCCCAGAGGCGCTCGCGGGGCAGAGCCCGGAGTGCTGGCAGGAAAAAAGAGGGACCAGTGGGTGGGGGCGGGTGGGCAGGTGTGAACCGCGGCGCCAGCAACCCCACTCGCTCAGCACCGCAACGGGCCGCGGGTGGGCGAGCTTCGCTCCTGCCGCGTCTGCCTGGAACGTCGGGCTCGGAGGGGCGACTTCTCCGGCGCGGGGCAGGGGCGCTTCTGCTCGGCCTGCTCCTGCCACTCCACGGGCGAGGAAGAGGTCGGCGGCGGCTGCGAAGGCGCTTTTGGGGCGAGCCCGCGGGCTCCCGGCCAGGCCTTTAGGTGAGTGGGGGGGGGGGCTGTCGAGGCTGATCCTGCAGGCGGGAGGGCCCAGCGACCTGCGCTGCCAAATCCCCGGACGGGCAGCTGGGCGGACGGGGGGCTGCTTCGGCTCTTCATCCCTCCTGCAGCGGTGCGCGTTACCTGCCCCTCCTCCGCCCGCCTCCGAGGGGAGGCCCCTAGTCTCTTCTTCCCCCGCGGGAGCCTCTCTGGCTGCTTTGCGGCGCGGGACCCCCTGCCTCCCCCGGTGTTGCGGGCTCTTTTCTCTTCCGAAATGCCCGCAGCTCGCTCCATAAGACGCAGCTGATTTTTCATCCTACTTTGGGAGGAAAAAAACTGTGTCTTATGGAGCGAAAAATACGGTATTTCCATGTGTTCAGAGGGTCTGTGTATTAACTCTTTGTAAACCAAGAAGATCTCTGCCTTTACCATCATCATGAAGCTTTGTGAAAAAGTAACCCAAGTAATCCAGTTCTCAAATCTTGATTTTCTAGCAATATTTACACTACAATTGCTATCTAGTTGAATTAACTCCATGCTAGACAGGATGTAAAATCCATCAGAGGTTTGGCGTTGGGTAAAATCTAAGCCACACAATGGATTTTGCGTATCCTTTCATTTAGTAAAATGTCTTTCTACTCTGAATTTAGATTTTAAGTCCATCAAAATTAGTATGAAAAAGCAGGATTAGGGCAAGGTGGAGGCAGATGCTTTTATTTCATGGGTAAATAATTTATTAAGTGGGCTGATATATTTGTGTCGACAGCAACAGAGGTAGATAAGTGGCAGCTCAAAATGATCCAACATGTGCTCAGTGACCTAGTTGGCCAATGTTATACAAGTTAAACGCCCATCAGTCATTTTGAGAAGTGTATATTTTCTTTCCCTTCTGGTTATTCCTCTATGCAACATGCAAAATTTAATGTCAATTGCTTATTTGTTTTAGATAATTGTTTGGAGTCAATTCAGAGGTTCAAACTGAGTTGTTACATTAGGTCAATTTCATGCAGCTTTCAGAATCAAATAAAAAGGCTACTCTTTCACCGAATTGCCAAGTCTAAATACACCTTCCAAACCTAATTTATTTATTTATTTATTTATTTTATTTATTTATTTATTAATAGAGTTGAAAGGGACCGTTAGGTCATTGAGTCCAACCCCCTGCCTGAGCAGGAAACCCTACAGCACCCCAGCCAAATGGAAGTCCAATCTCCTCTTGAAGGTGTCTAGAGTTGGGGAGTTCACCACCTCCCCTGGCAGGCAGTTCCATTGGTTGATCGCTCTGACCATCAGGAAGTTCTTCCTTATTTCCAGGTTGAATCTCTCCTTGGTCAGCTTCCAACCATTGTTCCTCGTCCGGCCCTCTGGTGCCCTGGGGAATAAAGAGACCCCCTCCACACCGTGGCAACCCCTCAAGTATCTGTAAACTGCTATCATGTCCCCTCTAGACCTTCTTTTTTCTAGGCTGTCCATGCCCAGTTCTCTCAATCTCTCTTCGTAAGTCTTGGTTTCGAGACCCCTAATCATTTTGGTTGCTCTTTTTTGCACCTTCTCCAGAGTTTCGATGTCTTTTTTGTAGTGAGGTGACCAAAATTGGATGCAGTACTCCAGGTGGGGTCTGACCAGGGCATAGTAGAGTGGTGTTAGTACTTCCCTGGTCTTGGAGCGTATTCCTCTGTTGATGCAGTTTAGGATTGAGTTGGCTTTTTTGGCTGCTGCTGCACATTGCTGACTCATGTTTAGTTGATTGTCCACCAAGACTCCAAGATCTCTTTCGCAGTCACTACTGCTGAGTGGGGCACAGTCTTACTTGTAGTCTGTTCGGAGAATTATGTTCCAAGAGCAGCTTGTAATAATTAAAAGAGGAGGTGACCCTCAACTCTTCATGACTCAAATGTTCAGGAACATTGTAATCTTTTAATATAATTTGGCTTTAATACCTGCATAACATTTAAATGTCATTTACATCACAATTTTTAATGCAAGAAAATTCATATACCTAAAAACATCTATGCCATATGAACTAGCATTGATGCATAGTGCCATGTTAAAAATACATTGTGCCTCAACTATGATATGGCTGCTACATAAGATCAAGCATGTAAAGCAGTAAAGAAATAAGTGTTCACTGAATGAAAACCCCAGCAAAAAAGAAAAGAAGTCCTTTATCTGGGTCAGGCATGCCGTTTGTACAGAGCCAAAACATGGGAGAAAGCATAAGGATTGATTGCCATCAAGGCATAAAAATTCTCTTTGAGACTCAAATGCAACCTGCTGAACATTATTTATGCACCTACATTTCAAACAGAAATGTTAAAATTTAAAAGGGAAATGTAAATAACAATCCATGACCTGTATATATTTTTTCCCTTCCTGATTTTAAAATGAAAGATTGTTAAAACTGTCAAGAAGTTTGTATAATGGGAAAAAAGAATTGAAGAAATTCTTGTATAATGGGAAAAAAGAATTGTATAATGGGAGAAATTCTTGTAGAATGGGAAAAAAGAATTGCTATCAAGGCATAAAAATTCTCTTTGAGACTCAAATGCAACCTGCTGAACATTATTTATGCACCTACATTTTGAACAGAAGTGTTAAAATTTAAAAGGGAAATGTAAATAACAAGCCACGACCTGTATGTATTTTTCCCCTTCCTGATTTTGAAGTAAAAGATTGTTAAAACTGTCAAGAAGTTTGTATAATGGGAAAAAAGAATTGAAGAAAAGTGAAATCCATGAAACTATTTATTTATTTTATTATTTATTTTATTAATTGGATTTGTATGCCGCCCCTCTCCGAGGACTTGGGGCGGTTCACAAGACATCAAAAGAACATAGCAAATACATTTAAAAATCCAATTAATATGATTTAAAAGACTTAAATGACTCCAATATAGTTTAAAAGCATTCATCATCATTCATTCAACAAAACATACTAAAACACTTGTTGGTCAGGGGGCTAGGATATAATTTGAGTGAATATTAAAAGATTTAAACTGGTAGAAGTAAAAGGGAGGTGTACAATGTTGGTTTAATTGATTAACGTTGTAACAAGGTATGTAGTTACTTTTGACAACACTTTATGGATTTTCTGTTGACACATTAAAAAGATTATGTTCTATGGGTTTATAGATAAAGGATGGCTATGGGATGAAGACATAAATATCTGTAGCTTTCAAAGTTTACTAAATGTATTTATACTTATTGGGATAGTTGGAAATTACTTCCCCATATACAGTATTTCTTTTCTCTTTATTATATTCATGCTTTTCCTTTCGGACTCCTCTCTAATCTCTTTTATTTTTAAATTTGATTTGTGTTAGATTTTACAATTAAAACATTCTGTTTGTACAAACTGAATATAATATAAAAAAGAATAGAAATATTCCAAACGTAATACAGGGGCCAGCTGCCCTATGTAAATATATATGATACTGCGATCATTTTCCGAACATGATAATAAATCTGGAACAGGAATTTTATTGTTACTCTTACTATCAGTGGATAGATTTTTCAACTTTTGGGTTAATCCTAGTCATTTTGATAGGAACACACTTATCTATTAGCCTTGCAAGCTAATCCTGACAAAAATCACAGCCAGGAGACCGCAGCCGGGGTGGCACAGCAGGTAGAGGGCAGTACTGCAGGCCACTAAAGTTGACTGTAGATTTGTAGGTCAGCGGTTCAAATCTCATCACCGTCTCAAGGTTGACTCAACCTTCCAAGGTGGGCAAAATGAGGACCCGGATTGTGGGGGCAATATGCTGGCTCTGTTAAAAAGTGATATTGATAACATGTTGTAAGCCACCCTGAGTCTAAGGAGAAGGGCGGCATAAAATTCAAATGAAGGAAGGAAGGAAGAAAGAAAGAAAGAAAGAAAGGGTAAATCCATCCATGACTTCTAAACTTGATACTTTGATATAAAGACTTCTAGACTTTGTTACTTATTAGAAAATTGGAAGGAATTTGAAGAAATGTGCCTTTGACTACCAATGACCAGGAAACAGCAGAAGAAGATGTTGCTAATTTCATGTCCTATTTAAAGGCTTCCCATTAGAGATGGGTTCCTCTTAGTTTGGACCAATTCTATAAAACCAGTAGTAATTTGGCTGCCTGGGTCACGAGAACCAGCAGCAACTAAGATCTGCCATGCCCCCAAACCGGTTCTTATTTTTTGCTTCTGCACATGCGCAGAAGCTTTGTTTTAGCACTGCGCATGCACAAAACATATCTGTGTATCACTGAATGAACTGGCAGCAAAGAAACCTGGAACCCAACCCTACTTCCATAGTAGAATGACCACTATGAAAATACAATAGTATCCATATAATGAATATCCAATATCGGATACTCCATGTAAGAGTGAGATGGTTTCTATCTCAATATCTATCACTTATGTAGCATCAATTTCAAGGTCATCTTTGGCAAATCACAAACAACTCACAAGAGTGATGGGTCTTTCCAAGGTATCGAGCATCTTGTGTAACAGATGGTGGTGCTAAAATATATATGTTGCCAATTTACATCCGGGTCCAATTTGAGGTGCTGGTTTTGAACTTTAAAGCCCTTCATGGCATAGGGTGAAATAATTTCCATCTGCCCATTCCATCAGATCTTGCAGAAGTGGATGCTTCATATTCTATTTACTAAGGTCTCATTTATTTATTTATTTATCTATCTATCTATCTATCTATCTATCTATCTATCTATCTATCTTTCATTCATTCATTCATTCATTCATTAATTCATTCAATTTTTATGCCACCCTTCTCCTTAGATTCAGGGCGGCTTACAACATGTTAGCAATAGCACTTTTAAACATAGCCAGCATATTGCCCCCACAATCTGGGTTCTCATTTTACCCACCTCGGAAGGATGGAAGGCTGAGTCAACCTTGAGCCGGTGATGAGATTTGAACCGCTGACCTTCAGATCTACAGTGAGCTTCAGTGGCCTGCAGTACAGCACTCTACCTGCTGCGCCACCCCGGCTCTTATGTCCTTAGAATGGCTTACATTTTAAGTCATTTTGTTTACATTCTAAACTAAGGGCTTGCATCCTTAGAATAGAAGGAAACAGGTCTTTTTTGTAATGGTACACACTCTGTGGAACATCATTCCCTTGAAAATGAAATAGGTTTCTTCCTTTCATTCTTCTAGAAATCTCTCAAACTTGGATATAGCAAAAGGCTAGGGCAAAGTCTCAAGATGGCTCCACTTGTCACTGTTCATAATATAGCAATAGCACTTAGACTATAGTACTTTAGTATTTAGTACAGTATATAGTACAGCCCTCTCTCTAAGCAACTTACAGAGTCAGTATGTTACCACCAATCATCAGGCTCCTCATTTTACTGACCTTGGAAAGATGGAAGACTGAGTCGATCTTGAGCTGCTCAGGATTGAACTCCTGGCAGTGGGGAAAGTCAGCTGGCAAGACTACATTTTAATCACTACACAGTATTCATAAGTTAACCTCTCACATAACCTGTTTTTAAAGAAAAATCAATAAAATAAAATTAATATTGTTATAATTTTATTTTAAGCTGTCCAGAGTCATATCCTGTGAGACGGGTGGGGCCATTATCAGTAATATTAAATAAATAAATTCTCAGTTTTAAACAAACCACAATTCAATTGTTACTTCTAACTTGCAAAATTTACTATGTGCTGTATTTTAAACTAGAATTTGAGTTCATAGTAGCTGTATTCCACAGAATATCACAATATCAGCAAAATGGCATCCTTTGCTCAGTGGCATAGAAACATAGAAACATAGAAGTCTGACGGCAGAAAAAGACCTCATGGTCCATCTAGTCTGCCCTTATACTATTTTCTGTATTTTATCTTAGGATGGATATATGTTTATCCCAGGCATGTTTAAATTCAGTTACTGTGGATTTATCTACCACGTCTGCTGGAAGTTTGTTCCAAGGATCTACTACTCTTTCAGTAAAATAATATTTTCTCATGTTGCTTTTGATCTTTCCCCCAACTAACTTCAGATTGTGGCATTATAATGTAATGTGAATATAATGAATGTAATGGAAAGGATTCAACTCTTCTGCTTGCAATAAAATTCCTTTTTCCACTATACTTGAAATTTTAGACCTGAATAACCTTGAACTACACCGTCTATGTTCTGACCTAAGCTTAGTACACAAGATCATCTACCTCAACGTCTCACCTGTTAATGACTGCTTCAATTTAAGCTGCTATAACACTAGGGCTATCAATAGATGCAAACTAAATGTATTCCGCTCTAATCATGATTGCAGAAAATATGACTTCTGGACCTTACACATTTCTTAAGTCCCTATGGGTGTGTGACAGCATGCCTAACATTCCTGTCCTACTGTACCCATTTGCAGTGAGGCGCTACCAAATATTTTAGTGCCATACTGTGGGCGTGGCTTATGCAGGACGCCCTGCATTTTCTTTCAACTTCTTTCAGTGCAAATTGCGTGCTCTGGGGTGGAGCTCCATTTTTGCTGCACCACTGTGTGCATCCGGGCAGCAGCATGTACTCATTTTATGTGTTTATAGCTATGTTTTGCTTCTTTATATCCATTTATTTGTGCCATTTTTTCATGTATCCTGTTTTTTTCCACTTGTTGACAGCCAGCCAGCCAGCCAGCCAGCCAGCCAGCCAGCCAGCCAGCCAGCCAGCCAGCCAGCCAGCCAGCCAGCCAGCCAACCAACCAACCAACCAACCAACCAACCAACCAACCAACCAACCAACCAACCAACCAACCAAACAAACAAACAAACAAACAAACAAACAAACATAGATCTTATCTTTTTCAACTGACATCCCAATATCTCATCTGGGTAAGTAACTCACTGAACTTCCTAATTTCCTTTGCCCCCATCCTACAAACCCTCCTAACCAAGACTGAATGAGAAATTTGGTCACAAACACGCCTGCCATTTTACCTCTTGATTTTATGAACTCATCCCCGTGTCAACATTTCCCAAAAATATATTCATCTGACGCATATGCTAGAGACGATTTGAAAAAAGTCTTGCTGTGTTTAAACTTTCCCAGGAGATGTCAGCAATTTTTAAGCCAAGGCACTAATGACATGAAAATAAATGGCTTTTCTTGTTGTTTTGGTAAAGGGTGCATATAAAGGATTCAAAAGATCCTATCCTCTTTAAAGCCTGTATGTTTTCAGTGAATTTGAAAAGAACAAGTGTTCTCAATGTGTATTTATGTTCTCTCCCTATATCGTTCTAAAGGATTCCTGCCAGCACATCCCATTACAAAGACAGATGCTTTCCCTAAATGCAAATAAAGGACGTTTGGATGTGGCTTAATTAAATCTCCTTTCTTCTCTCTCTCACCCTCTCTCTCTCTTTATAAATTAGCTGCAGGGCTGTGGGATTGATGCTGACTTTCCCAATCTCTCCCCTTGAGCCATTTAGCACATGGCTATGTTTATCTTGGCCTGAAGGGCCAAAATACTGAGACATTGCAAACAATACATGTTGCCTAATTAAGTAAGCATGTTGAATGCTTTGCGACAGCAGCAATTCAAATCAGGGAAGATCTATCTGAACTCTCAGGTGCTACCCTTCCTGGTCCAGCTGAAATCCAGGTGAGATGGTCCTTCCCCTAACAGTTCTGCCTTTTTTTAGCAGTTGGCAAGTTTAATCGGGAACTCAGTTTGGGAGATATTTATTTGCACAGTAAAATCAAAATGGACCCAGACAATCAGGAGCCAGGAAGAAATAGTTCCAGAAGTAATAAGGGATAGTTTGTGACTTGCAAATGGAAAAGGCACTTTCTTTTTCTTTGGCATGACAATTGAGATTTCCCTGCAGGGTTGCCAGTTTTTCAACTCATCCTTGTAGCTTGTGTCTTAACTTATAGTCATAGATCTTTTGTTCTATCTATAGATCATCAACGTCTCTATGTTACATAGTCAAACAGCCAGAGTGCTCTGGTTAAGTCTGCTAAATTTAAACTTGGATCTTAAATATACTGTACAATAATTAAAGGAACAATATGTTGTTTTCTCAAGGCTTATTTTCAATATTTATTATCAGAAAGCATTAAAATGTAGAAACATAGAAACATAGAAGTCTGACGGCAGAAAAAGACCTCATGGTCCATCTAGTCTGCCCTTATACTATTTTCTGTATTTTATCTTAGGATGGATATATGTTTATCCCAGGCATGTTTAAATTCACTTACTGTGGATTTATCTACCACGTCTGCTGGAAGTTTGTTCCAAGGATCTACTACTCTTTCAGTAAAATAATATTTTCTCATGT
Source organism: Erythrolamprus reginae (assembly GCF_031021105.1). Classification (NCBI taxonomy): domain Eukaryota; kingdom Metazoa; phylum Chordata; class Lepidosauria; order Squamata; family Dipsadidae; genus Erythrolamprus; species Erythrolamprus reginae. The sequence goes on along the minus strand of NC_091963.1, from coordinate 16,975,154 downwards.
TGCTTTTGATCTTTCCCCCAACTAACTTCAGATTGTGTCCCCTTGTTCTTGTGTTCACTTTCCTATTAAAAACACTTCCCTCCTGGACCTTATTTAACTCTTTGATATATTTAAATGTTTCGATCATGTCCCCCCTTTTCCTTCTGTCCTCCAGACTATACAGATTGAGTTCATTAAGTCTTTCCTGATACGTTTTATGCTTAAGACCTTCCACCATTCTTGTAGCCCATCTTTGGACCCGTTCAATTTTGTCAATATCTTTTTGTAGGTGAGGTCTCCAGAACTGAACACAGTATTCCAAATGTTGTCTCACCAGCATTCTATATAGCGGGATCATAATCTCCCTCTTCCTGCTTGTTATACCTCTAGCTATGCAGCCAAGCATCCTACTTGCTTTCCCTACCGCCTGACTGCACTGTTCACCCATTTTGAGATTGTCAGAAATCACTACCCCTAAATCCTTTTCTTCTGAAGTATTTGCTAACACAGAACTGTAGCTGAATAAGAGACATTTTTATGAGCCATGAAAATTTTCGGTATGAGATCTGTTAAAAGACCTGAAGCATAGATTCAGAGGGTCTATGAGTGTGATGAATTCGCAATCATAGGAAATAGCAACTATCCTTCATGCCTCTGTGGCTGTCCAGCTGTTGTTGGATTCCAGCTGTGATTCTCTTCCTCTGTTCCATAGAACAATACATTTTCTTCCAAAGGAACTAAAATCTGAGCAGCCTTATCCTTGAATACATTGTCCAAGGTGTCAAAGGGAACGTCACTATAGCAACCTTTCTGAAAGGGCTGCTTCAGGGCCATCCGAAATTATCATAGGAAATTATTTGGCTGTTTGGCTAATGATAGCTTTTACAACTTCACCCTCTATGTATGAGCATTCAAATGTCCTTCAAGGCTGACTGTCAACAGACTATTTCAGAAGACTTGAGATACTGGTATATTCACAGGGTTTGTTTACCTTTCTTAATCACCTTCTTAAATATGAGGACAAAAATCCTTGGCTTATATAATATAATATGTTTTCAGCAAGCACTTGCTATATTTGTGAACTTCTGGGGGAATGTCTTTTTTCTAAGCCATTCTCATGAAATAGTTATCTTGAATATGCTAATCTATACTTAGACTGAGACCTGGATGGGAACTAAACATAAAACATCTGTCACCATTGTCTCAGACAAGATAGACACAATAGTTCATTACCTGTTTGTGTGAAACTAATCTCAGCCAACCGTTTACTCAATTGTTGATTCTGAGCCCACAAACAAGAGACACAGCAAAGAAATGTGAGCGTACAGGGAAATTATTCTTTATTACCAGCTGGAGCAGAGGGGAAATTGATTGCCAGCTTCAGTTTATTTGGAGCAGTGCTACAGAGATGATGAAACTTTTTTTTTTCAGGCTATCCCAGAGGTAGAACCTATGCTAACAATTAAAAGAAAAGGGACTGCAACCAAGTATTTGGACAGAAATTTCATATCATACAGGATATTACAGCTGTGTTTCTTTTTAAATCTTTCCCAAGTGAAGTTTCTATCAATAATGTCAGTTAATACAATCTAGGTTTTTTTTTTCTGGTGGGTGGATGTGGATAATATAATTTAATTAATTAAATACTATTAAATTTAATTATTAATGAATTATTAATTAAATTTAGTGTGCCATCTGTAAGATAGTTTTAGGATGAAATGCTAAAATCAGAATACAAAAATAAAACAATAGGAATTCACCTAGTAATTTTGATGAATTTGACTTTCTACAAAGGGATCAACACCATAGCAAGAGGAGATGCCAGGTGATGAACCACCCACTGAAACTGTCTGCTTATGCCTTCATTACAATTACTCCTTGCCTAAAAGCCATTCATTTAGCAACCATTTGAAGCATTGTAAAAAGTGACTTACAACCGGTTCTCACACTTATGACTGATGCAGCATCCTCCAGTAATGGGCTGCAGCCAGTACGACTGGGATCACCGATTAGTTAGTAAAAACAGTGGTGTGTGCACAGCTGTGTGACCCTGACATGCCCGCACATGAGATTTAGCTGCTGCGCATATGCAGCAAATGAAATATCATGTGCGAGATTTCAGCAATTTTGGGTGGGGTTTTTCGCTTCCTTGCCTGCGTAAAAGCAAAGAAATTGACAAAAATTGCTTAAATCTTACGCGTGCAAGTGTCCTCATGTGAAATTTCACTTCTGTGCGCATGTGCAGAAGCCAAACCTCATGACAGGGGCACATTGTTAGCACATAGCCTGGAAAAGGGGGATGGAATGTTGAGAGAGAGCTAATTTGCATATTGGTATGTATTATTTATTTATTTATTTATCTATTTATTTATTTATCTATTTATTTATTTATCTATTTATTTATTTATTTAGATTTGTATGCCGCCCCTCTCCGCAAACTTATGTAAATAAGTTTTTGGCAGTTGGAAGATTAGGATTCCTTTGTATGCTGACTGTTTGTGAATCTGCATCATAGAGAGCAAAGGTAGATAGAAATATAATTATACCGTCAAGTTGTTTATTTGTGTAAATATGAAACCAGTTCAATGAGAAAAGAAGAAATAAAAGCATAAAATTTATATTGGAGTCATTGTATCTGTACCCCAATATACATAGTAACACAGTTCTGCTATGAAGCGTCTCTGCTGTATGAATTGAAGAACATCACTTATAACCATAAATAACATAGAAATCCAACACACGTGCCCACACCAGATGCCCGCACTCACCCATGCCTGCCGCCAGCATACCAGTAGCACCAGCAGCAGACAGTCCCTCAGTGATCCCCACAGTCATGTGTCCAAAATTTGGGTGTTTGGAAACCACTATTATTTATAATGTGTCATATGATTGATCACCTTTTTTGACCTTCCAGGATTCTAATAACTGAAGTCAATGGGAGAAACTGTATTTGCTTAATAATCATATGAGTCATTTAACAACCATTTAATAACAAACAAGGTTGTAAAACTGGACATTAACTCACTTAAAAACAACCTGGCTTAGCAATAGAAATTCTGGTCCTAACTGTGGTCATAAGTCAAGGATTAGGTGCATATCAGAGTATGGAATAACAGAGTTGAGAGGGACCTTGGAGGTTTTTGAGTCAAATTTTTTGCTCAAGCAGAAGTATTAGTTCTTCCAGATGGCAACAGTAAAAAGAATATGTTGGAACCTGCAGGGAATTTAATTCGTCCCCTCCGTTTTTCTAGAGGCTTTTGTCTTTCTGCCCAGTGTACATGCATTACAGTGAAGAGACGCTCTTCTTACCTGTTACCAGAGCACAAGAGTGAGATTTTGACTATTTTCATGGATATTTAACCTAGTGCAAAGTTATGCATATTGTGACAAAGAACCCCAATTATACCTACCAACTGATGGGTACCAAGCTTTCTGAGACAACCCAAGAAAGGGATTTTGCGGTTTTGGTGGACAGCTCAATGAAGATGTCAACCTAGTGTGCAGCAGCAGTTAAAAAAAAGCAAATTCCATGCTTGGCATGATTAGGAAAGGAATCAAAAATAAGTCAGTAAGTGTGATATTGCCTCTGTACAAATCGATGGTGAGACCACACTTGGACTACTATGTACAGTTCTGGTCACTGCATCTCAAGAAGGATATAATGGAACTGGAAAAGATGCAAAAAAGGGCAACAAGTATGAAGAAGGAAATGGAGCACTTCCCTTACATAACCAGGTGGCAACGCCTTGGTCTCTTCAGCCTTGAAAGACGGCATTTAAGGAGTGATTTGATTGAAGTGTATAAAATCATGCATGGGATAGAAAAGGTGGATAGAGAAAAAGTCTTTTCTCTATCACACAATACTAGGATGAGGGGGCAAAGAAAGTGAGGACAAATAAAGGGAAATATTTTTTCACCCAGAGGGTCGTTGGTTTATGGAATTCACTTCCAGAAGAGGTCGTGACAGCCGTCATCCTGGATAGCTTCAAGGCAGGATTAGACAGATTCATGGATGCCAAGTGTATCGGGGGTTATTGAAATGGATGTCCGTGTGCTGCCTCTATGTTGGTTGAAGCAGGCAGGATTCCCTTGAGTACCATTTGTTGGGGGTCAAGGGAAAGGGAGGGTTTTGCCTTTCTGCTCAAGATCCCCATGTACAATTGGTGGGCCACTGTGTGACATAGAATGCTGGACTCGATGGGTTTTGGCCTGATTCAGCATGGCTTTTCTTATGTTCTGGGATTTTCCTACCGAAGCTAAGTACCTGGAAACTCTGGCTGCTGCTGTCAGTAATGCATGCCTATAAAATAAAAAATAAGAGACTGAGCAAGTCATTAAGAACTGGGTAAATGGCTGATTTTACAGCCCAGATTAGGTTGCCACTGAGACCCTAAGGGCAGAAATAAAGACATTTAGCAACGTAATTTTCTATAAAGGGAAAACTTACCAGTACACAAAAGATCAATTCAGCACCCTAATATAATATTTCACAATACTAGGGGAAAAAATTATACTGAACATAGATACCAAAGCATTGGTCTTCTGGAATATGAACATTCATCCCACATTATTCTGATGGTTGGTCTGAGAATGGAAATGGAATTCGGGAGAACTGTGTGCAGCCCTCCCAGTTCTGTTTTTTTCTGGCAGTGGGTTGCAGGAGGCCATCCCAACCAAAAACAGAGCTCAGGAGCCCATTTTCACTGGCAGAATGCTCAGGCCCCCAAAGGTGTCCCCAACATGAGTGATACCCAACTTGGCCATGTACACCCCAGCCCTCCCAAGGTCAAACACAACCCTAATGCGTCTTCAATAAAATCGAGCTTAACACCTCTGCCTTAGAAGGACTGTTTTCTTGAGGTCTTCTTATAATGATGTGCCATCTTCCTTCCTTCCATGTAGATGTGGACTACACTTTAAGTCAGCCAGTTATGAGTCCATTTGGTGATGATTCTAACCCATATTTTTCTATCTTACCAAGTAGTATGTTGTGGTCTACTTTATCAAGCAACTACTTGATAAGTTAGCAAAATGTGGAACAGAATAGATATTGTGGAATATCTATTGGAGCACATATCAGGGGAACTCCCGAGACCTTCTACATACAACACCATCATGTATTGACTTTATAAATTGTCTACCTTTGAATATGTAAATAGAGTAAATGCTTTCATTCATTCTCATTGAGAATGTAATTGTGATGTTCTTTTCATCATTTTTGTCATATGCTAAATAAATAAATACTTCATCAAACACTTGGGACAGCACAGGACAAGATTTGAATAAGCTGAACCCAACAAAGCAGAAATAGTCAAAAGAGCATTAAAGCTGAAAGTACTTGTTTATTTGATGATAATGCAATTTATAGTGTCTTTCCCCTGTTTTTACAGGATTTGCTTTGCAATTTAACACTGTAGTTAATCTGATTATATTTGACTACTCTGCATTATTATTGGTTGAGAAATTTGGCTGAGAACAGACTGAAGAAGGCAAGCTCCAATCTTCCTCAGTTTGAAATCAAAATTTAGTTCACAGAGATATGAAATAGGGAACATATTAACCCCTCCTCTTACTTACTTACTTACTTACTTACTTACTTACTTACTTACTTACTTACTTACTTACTTACTTACTTACTTACGGGTTCCAGACAGATGAACTTTATTAAAGGATTGGCCTGGTGAATGTTTTGCATGTTCCGGTTAGTAGTGTCATATTAATTGAGAAGAAGCTTTGTAAGATTAAGTTAAAAACTCTTGAAGCCTTTTTGGCAATGTTGTTGCAGTGGGCTTTGGCACTATATAATTTGAGATGAGTATTCCAAGATCTTTGACAGAGTGAGGGTCATCTACAAGCTCTTGTTTGTTCACCTTGTATTTGGTGTTCTGAATCTTTTTGCCAATATGTAGGACAGAGCATTTGTTGGTTGAGATTTGGGGTTGCCAGATGTTTGACCATTCTGACACAGAGAAAAGTCAAAGAGTCTTTTTGGAGGGTAGCAGTGTTGTCGGTGGTGTTGAAGAGTTTTACATCATTGACGAAGACAATGCAATTGCTTGTAATTTGATCACAAAGGTTATTTATATAGAGTATTAAAATGTGGGTCCTAGTACACTGCCTGGGGATACACCGCTGTTAACAGGAATGGCATTAGATAGGGTGCTCTCTATTTTGACCAGTTGTCTGTTTGACAGGAACGCAGTTATCCAACCATGTAGGGATCCAGAGATGCTGTAGGATTTCAGTTTCAGAAGTAGTTTATTAATATCAATCAATATCAACTTTATTTGATTAGTCAATCGACCATATCAAAGCGAGAAAAAGGACCACATTGGTCATCATAAAACTGTGACTGGTTAAAATACAATGAAATTGGCTAAAATAGAGGGAATTTGAATGGTAGACTTTAAGAGAAACCCTTCCACCCTTCCACCTCTCACAATACTAGACAACACAGTATCAACAGTAGAGACCTTCAAATTTCTAGGTTCTATCATATCTCAAGACCTAAAATGGTCACCTAACATCAAAAACATCATCAAAAAAGCACAACAAAGAATGTTCTTTCTGCACCAGCTCAGGAAGCTCAAACTGCCCAAGGAGCTGCTGATTCAGTTCTACAGAGGAATCATTGAGTCTGTCATCTGCACCTCTATAACTGTCTGGTTTGGTGCTGCAACCCAACAGGACCGACACAGACTTCAGAGGATAATCAGAATTGCAGAAAAAACAATTGCTGCCAATCTGCCTTCCATTGAGGACCTGTATACTGCACGAGTCAAAAAGAGGGCGGGTAAAATATTTACTGACCCCTCACATCCTGGACACAAACTGTTTCAACTCCTACCCTCAAAACGTTGCTACAGAGCACTGCACACCAAGACAACTAGACACAAGAACAGTTTTTTCCCGAACGCCATCACTCTGCTAAACAAATAATTCCCTCAACACTGTCAGACTTTCTACTAAATCTGCACTTCTATTCTACTAGTTTTTCTCATCATTCCTATCACCCATTTCCTCCCATGTTGACTGTATGATTGTAACTTGTTGCGTATATCCTAAGATTTTTATTAATATTGCTTCTTCATTACTTATTTGACCCCTATGACAATCATTAAGTGTTGTACCACATGATTCTTGACAAATGTATATTTTATTTTATGTACATTGAGAGCATATGCACCAAGACAAATTCCTTGTGTGTCCAATCACACTTGGCCAATAAAAATTCTATTCTATTCTATTCTATTCTAATATGCTAAAATTGAGTAGTAAAACATGAGAATATAACTCGTGCAAAGGATTATATTAAACAAATCTAAGATACTGATATAAAATATTCTTAAGTAAGTTCAGTTCATCTCCTTTGCATGACACCCCAATATGTTCTATAAAATGTATTCTCATCTGAACATCCCTGACTATAAACTTAGCGGTTCTAGAAACTACATATATATTTGTACCCTGAAGAAAATATGATAATTGTTTATTACAGTCCCAGTGTATGATTTTGTCAAGTAGGGGCTGTAAATACTGAGGTCTTACTGAGTATAGTTTACAATTGAATAGCACATGTGCAATGTCTCCTATTTCTTGTGCACCGCCAATGCATATTCTCTCAAAATATGGTACTTGGTGGAATCGTCCATATTTGACCATAGAATCTAACTGCTCAAATCTTGCCCTAGTAAGTGCTGTTCTATGGTATTGGGTCAGACCCATTGTCAGGTATTTTTCTAGTTGAAAGGCTGTAGTTTATCATGAACCACTGAATTGATGGCTTTAGAGAAGTCTATATTAATTGCATATATTGTTTTGCCCTGGTCAAATTTTGAGCTCCATATGTTTTTGCAGTGTACTTGTTATAGATTGCAGGAATTTTTCCCCCTGATACTGAATTGCTTGTTTGAAAGTAGGTTGTTGTTTTCTAGGTGGAAGGTAATGGATTCTTCTTCCTCCTTCTTTACACATCTTCACAGTGGTACATTTAGTTTGGTTAAGAATTATGTTCCTGATTAATCTTTATTAGAACTTTTCCCAGAGCTCTACAGATTTCTTATCTTAATTTGAGGGAAACTGTATCACAAGTTTCTTCTATTGACACAACACTAAGGTAAAGTTTCTGTTAAATCAAGCTCAATTCCATGCAGTTTTCTTGTCATGCATAAATGGAAAATATTTTATCATTCACTTGTTATGGGATACTTTCCTTCTTTACTTTTCAGTCTAGGCTATAGCCCTACTGTTCGTTAACATGACTTGTGAAAGGACTAACCAAGATTTAATCCTGCTTGAGTTCTCAAGTCAAAAAAGATCAGCAGGGTGCTGCCACCTGGTGAGGTAGAGAAGTAACAAAGGCAGGTGGTAAGAGATGAGTGAAAATGACATTGGTTTATATTAAGATAATGGATAAGCCATTTATCAACCCAAATGAACTTCTAAAAATTGACAAGAATATGATGGATCATGTATCAAATTGATGCATATCTCTGATGGTGGACATTGATATGATTCTTTATGGATGAAGCTCTCGGTGGACAAAATGTCCAAATTATTCATTCCTGGCTGAGGAGTTAATACCATAAACTCCCAGGAAGATAAATATCAGGTCCATATTTAGACTTTCAATCTCCATCTTTAAATTATGAAAGGACATGAAGAAATACACAGTTCAAAGCTTCTTATTTGACACCAAGAAATCAAGTGAAGCAGTACTGTTTTTAAGAGAATCACTGCAGCTGTTAAATTGTTTATTTATTTATTTATTTATTTATTGGATTTGTATGCCGCCCCTCTCCATAGACTCGGGGCGGCTAACAAAAATGATAAAAAACAACATGTAACAATCCAATTAATAAAACAACTAAAAACCCTTATTATAAACCAGACATACACACAAACATACCATGCATAACTTGTAATGGCCTAGGGGGAAGGAATATCTTAACTCCCCCATGCCTGGTGGAATAAGTGAGTCTTGAGTAGTTTACAAAAGACAGGGAGGGTGGGGGCAGTTCTAATCTCTGGGGGGAGTTGGTTCCAGAGGCCCAGGGCCGCCACTGAGAAGGCTCTTCCCCTGGGGCCCGCCAAATGACATTGTTTTGTCGACGGGACCCGGAGAAGGCCAACTCTGTTGGACCTTATCGGTCACTGGGATTCGTGCAGTAGCAGGCAGTTCTCGAGGTAATCTGGTCCAATGCCATGTAGGGCTTTAAAGGTGATGACCAACACTTTGAATTGTGACCGGAAACTGATCGGCAGCCAATGCAAGCCACAGAGTGTTGAAGAAATGTGGGCAAATCTTGGAAGCCCCACGACGGCTCTCACGGCTGCGTTCTGCACGATCTGAAGTTTCCGAACACTTTTCAAAGGTAGCCCCATGTAGAGAGCGTTGCAGTAATCGAACCTCGAGGTGATGAGGGCATGAGTGACTGTGAGCAATGACTCCCTGTCCAAATAGGGCCGCAACTGGTGCACCAGGCGAACCTGGGCAAACGCCCTCCTTGCCACAGCCGAAAGATGATGTTGCAGGAGAGACGGAGTAACGACACGGACACAAGAGCTGGATTTAAAACTGGGTCATTTTTATTAAAATAAATTTGCATAATTTATTTAATTAAATTAGCATAATTAACATAACTAACTATGACCCAAACAATGGACCTGCAGGGTCAAACAATTGCTTCCGGGGCGGAAATGACATCAGATAAACTTCCTGGGCAACTTATGGGCGTAGCTCCATGCTAGTCCAAGTGAGGGACCCCTCCCTCACCTGAAACCCTGCCATGCACTTGCATGTGGGAGGTCCCACCGGCTAACCCCTAACAGGGGACTTAAAGGTGCGGGACCCAAAGACAGGTTCCCCCCAACTGCTCAGGTCGCTTCCACCACAAGCTTGGAGAGAACCTGTCAATCATCCCCAAAGATGCCCAATAGAGAACACGCAGTTGCTAAACCACCACCCAATTTTCCGCCCCTAACCTGCCTACCCAAATGACCAAAGGTAAGCCAATTAGACTTAAATAGCAAGCACCCCCTAACCACTTATCCTTCTCCACAGTGTGGAATAGGTGAAAAAACGGCTTGGCTAACAGGCCAGGCCGCAAAAAATTCCTATTCGGCCCCCTAGGGCGACCCACAATAGCACACTGAAAATAGGGAGGGCGGGCGGGTGTCTGCTTTAACCAGCTGTCCGGGCGAGAAGGCTGAGCTGGGGCCTGCACGCCCTCTTATAGGGCTCGCAGGCCCCGCCCGGACAGCGTCACGATCGGGCCATTCTGGCCCGATCCTCGGCTGAAGTCTCGAGCAATCTCGCGAGACTTCGGCCGAAAAACATGTCGGCTACGCCGTGCGTCCAGCGTCTTCCCGGCCCCTGCCTGCAAAAGGCGCCAGCGGGTAAGTCCGCCGGCGCTATTCCAATGTCAGCTGTAAGAATCTGGCTTCCCAACTGACTTTGCTTGTCAGAAGGTTACCAAAAAAGGTCACCAAAAATGATGACATGACCATGTCATAAATATGAGACAGTTGCCAAGGATTCCAATTTTTGTCCTGTGAACACAGGAATGGTGCAACATCATAAATATGAAAAATGGTCATAAGTCACTTTTGTCTGTGTTGTAACTTTGAGGGGTCATTAAATGGATGTTGTGAGTCGATTATTACCTGTAGATAAGTAATCTAAGTTTGTACCATTTTTATAAGATAAGCTGAGGCTTACTTGCTCTATGCCAGTGATTATGGTGAAGCTATTTCTTTTCCATAAAAATGAATTGTTTCATTCTGTCAACCTTTTCATGAAATAAATATCTTGTAAACACTTTTTTATTTTTTATTTGGAAACAAGGCTCTTTCCAGCCAGAATTAGATTAACAATGCAGCCTTTTCAAGACTAATTAGAAGTTGATTGGCACTTATTCTCAAGTAACATTCTGATGAATCAGAGAAATAAATCAGAGAAACAATTGGTTTCTTTTATAAATGTTGGACCATATTCTGTTGGTGAAATCAGCACTTCTTACCATTTCTAGCATATAGCTATGGAAAAGGCATAAATAAGTCAAAAACAGTAAATGCAAAATTTCTCTGTAAATGATTTAAATGAAATATTTTCGGTTCCTGTGATTTGTGTTAACATTTGTGTTACATACACATATGTGTAATTTTAATAAATTGATAGTTTCCTGAATTCTGAGTTCCAGGTGTCAGACCATCACACCTATTAAGTAAAATGAGTATCAAAAATATTTAATTTCTCTGCAGCTTGGTGAAATTCACCTGAATGCTCCTGACTATCACAAACGTTTGTCTTTAGTTGTAAATATTGACACTGCAAGATCTCCTTGGCTTGAAGCCCAGGTCAAAAATTAGGAGCCAAGTCCAATTCTTAAAAAAAAACAAAAAAACAAAACTTCCCTGTTCCATAAACCTTTAAAACATTTGACTTTGAACCAGTTCTTACATTTGTACTGCTTTTATGGATTGCAATCACTTTTGACATAATTTTATTTCCGGGAGAGACAAGAAACATAGTAAAATGAAAAGGATTGTTTGGGCTGCTAGGGAACACCCATCATTTTCCTTATCTGTTCCTGTTGCCTTTCTTTAGCTCTACGTGTTTTTCTTGCGTCTCATTAAGGTGTGTGTGTATGTATGCTTTGCTTTCCCATCATTATACCTTACACACCCATGTCCTTGCCCTTTTTATCATTATACAGTTGGTAATGATGACAATTATTGATTTATTATAAGTACTACCAAACATTGACTAAGACTCAGTCAGCATCGAGATTTATAGATGAAACAGTCAGAATTTACCATAAATTAGTTGTTAGAATCGTGAATCACTAAGTCAGGAAAAAAGGGTCAACAGGTATTTGGGTTGAATCGGTGAGTTTGGGGACAGGTTTTTAGGGAGTTGGTGGGGTCTTTGCTTCCTGAGTATCCTTGACCATGACACAAGAATTATCTTGTGTTGAGCTGGGACATCTAGCAATCTCCATGATTTTAGATTTTGCCAACTCTCTAGTTGGGATCTTTGCACATAGGATAAATAATTTACCACTGATGATGGTGTTTCATCCAGCCTTGTCCCCTAATGCTTAAAATAATATTAATAATACTTGCTGATTTGTGGAATCTTTTCCATGGCCATCGGGTGAAGTTGATACTTTTCTGTGTAGGACAAATTCTTATTATCCTGAACTGATTTCTAAAACCTGACACTAGATGAAAATATTATAAAATTTATTGCTTATGAGTTTATGTGACAGTCAACCTCAATTTGCTATCCATCTGATATCTTGGAACCTGAATTCACAGACTTTCCAGAATTTTAAAAGTTGCACTTCCAATAAATCTGGGGAAAAAAATCAGGTTAGAGAAACTATTTTAAAGAAGGAAGTTAAAACCACAGAACAAGAGTTTATCTCTGAATTGACCGTTCTGAGGATAAAACCATGCTGACAATAACACTTTTGTACTCCTGAAGTCCCTGACTCTCATAGAGAATTTTTGTTGCCTTGTCAATGAATTTTCTTGGAGCTATTTTTATGGTTGTGGGTAATCCATATTAATTAGCCTGGATTATTTACCATTGGATTTTGTCTCATTTTCCTTTTTGGTAGCTGACCATTTTAGATTAGATTGTGGAAAATAGACCTCAGAGTAACATTTTCTACAATTCCTAGACAAAATTATATCTGCAGGGAGAAACTATTGTGATTATTCTAGAAAGCAATGGATACACTCTAGAGTTTATGACCTTATGAATGAACTACTTACTGAAGTACATTACATCTGAACAATTGTAATAAAACATGATCATTCTTTTTTGAAACTGTTTTTTTTAAATCTCCACCCCACCCCCCTTAGATATATTTATACACGAGAAATGCTTCGGTATAGAATTTTATCATTGTATTGCTTTATTTCCTCGGTTTCTTTTTGGTTCTTTTTTAATGAAGAAAATAAAAGTCAAAGAAGTAGAAAAAAATCAGTTTGCAGTTTCAATTGGATCATTATTTTGTGTTCTTAATTATTATAAGGAACATCTCTAATTAGTAGCATTTTATTTATTTACTTATTTATCTGCCAATATATGTCTGAAAGGCTCAGTTTTCTAAAAAAAAAAAAAGAAAAAAAGAAAAATCGAAATATAGATAGTCCTCTACTTAAAACCATTTATTTAGTGACTATGTAAAATCACTTATGGCACTGGAAAAATCTACTTACAATCAGTCACTGCATTTACACCAGAGGTGGGTTCCTCTTGGACTGCACTGGTAGCAAACTGCTTGCAATGTCATGGTTCTGTCAATGCTGGTCTGGGGGCACCACCATCTCTTTTTTATTTTATTTTTTAAAAGTTTTTGAATTTTTATTTTTTATTTTAAAGTTTTTTCTTCTTCTGTGCATGTGTAAAAGCCGATGCCTTGGTATCTTTTTCAGCTTTTTAATTTAATTTTATTTTTGGGGGGGAAGCAAACTAGCGGGGAGGTAAGTTAACCCCTGATTTACACCCATTGCAGTTTCCCCACATTCACATTACCAAATCAGGCACTTCACAACCAGTGTGCACTTATAGTGCTGCAGTGTCCCAGCTGTCATGTGGACACCATTTGTGACTTTTCCAGATGATTTCTGACAAGCAAACTCAAGGGGGGAAAGCCAGATTTGCTTCACGATCTTGTGATTCATTTAACAACCATGTCAAAGAAACATAAGATAACACCTGCTTTGTTTAGCAATACAAATTCTGCCCCGAATATGATCATAAATTGAAAATGATCAATTTTCAAGACAGGTTTACCACATTTACTGCTGATCCAAGTATGGCTGTCCCAATTTAGAACAATATCATGCACATCGTGGTATCATTGTACACATGGCATGAATTAGATAATTTGTGTCACGTGTGTGATGAAATTGTGATTTTTTGCAGCTTCCACTGGATATTTAGATTTTCAAACACACATATTCTTTCTTGCAAATTCCTCAGAATTTTTATTTGCCTTTCTTATCCTTCTTAGATACAGATTCAACATTATTTTCCATATACAGTGTTCCCTCAATTTTCGTGGGGGATGCGTTCCGAGACTGCCCGCGAAAGTCGAATTTCTGCGAAGTAGAGATGCGGAAGTAAATACACCATTTTTGGCTATGGACAGTATCACAAGCCTTCCCTTAACACTTTAAACCCCTAAATTACCATTTCCCATTCCCTTAACAACCATTTACTCACCATTATTACTGGTACTCACAATTGAATAAGACACTTAGTGATCCTGATATTTATAAACATAATTATTTATTAATAATAATTTTTTTTGTGATAAACATAGAAACATAGAAGACTGACGGCAGAAAAAGACCTCATGGTCCATCTAGTCTGCCCTTATACTATTTCCTGTGTTTTATCTTAGGATGGATATATGTTTATCCCAGGCATGTTTAAATTCAGTTAGTGTGGATTTACCAACCACATCTGCTGGAAGTTTGTTCTAAGGATCTACTGTTGATTGGCCGAGGTTTCGGCCAATCAGCAATGGCAGATGAAAGTTTGGTGATGACGTATGACATCATTGGGCGGGAAAAACTGTGGTATAGAAAAAAACCGCTGAAGTATTTTTTAATATTTATTATTATAATATTATATTATTATAATAATTCGCAAAGTTCGAACCCGTGAAAATCGAGGGAACATTGTATGTTGCCTTTTCTTTTTTAAAAATTTAATCATCCTTTTAAAGATAATAGGCCAATTAAGGAAGAATCTTGCTCAAACACAGGAAGATGTATTTTATATGTTGAAGTTCTAATTTTCAATCTCAGGCATTTCTGGTTTAATTGCAAGTCTTAAATGGTGATGCAAAAGACCCTTCCTTGTGATCCCAGAAAACAAAATTTTCTGAAATGTGATATTGTATGGAATTTAGTTTGTTCATTGTCTCTGGCACATAATTTTGAGTGGTTTATGACTTCTTTAGTTTTGAAGTCTATTTTTGGTCTGACTGTAAGGAATAGGCTAGAGAAGCCAGTGAGAGTTGGCTTCTCTTGAAGCATAATTTACATTCATATGTGATGAAATTGTGACATTTTTGCAACTTGCACTGGATATTTAGATTTTCAAACACACATATTCTTTCTTGCATATTCTTCAGAATTTTTATTTTATTTTATTTTATTTATTTATTTTGTCCAATACACAATGAGGGATTTAGTGGGTATAAATATATACACACACACAGAAAAATACATGATAAAGGTTATAGAGGAGATACTCAGTAAAATATATCTAGGAAAGAATAGTAATAGAACATATCAATGAAAGAATAGAAGAAGAGATATAGGAATAGAAGAAAGGTATAGGAGATATAGGTGAGCAATAGGACAGGGGACGGAAGGCACACTAGTGCATTTGTACTGGCTCCTTACTGACCTCTTAGGAATCTGGATAGGTCAACCATAGATAATCTAAGGGTAAATTGTTGGGGGTTTGGGGATGACACTATGGAGTCCAGTAATGAGTTCCACGCTTCGACAACTTATTTGCCTTTCTTATCCTTCTATAAATATTTAGAAATATTTAATAAATATTTATGTCATTAGGTGTTGTTGTTTTTTTTAAAAAATCACAGCTCAAGAGTGGATGCTTGGGTTTTATTCAACAAAAAGGCAAGAGGACAGAAATGTCACCAAACAGAGAGTGATGTCATTGGGAGAAATGTTTACAAATGATACAATCTAATCATTTTCATGAAGATGTCCTGACTCATTGTGTTTCTATCATTGAAACTATTGTATGTGAAGTTAACAGGGACTAATAAAATAGTCCTTGACTTACAATCTGCCATTGATTGACCATTCAAACTTATGAACTTCTTTCCTGGGCTAAATATGACCTAATTCTGAAGTGATAATCCCATTTAGTCACAGGTGACCTCATTCAGGTGATCAGCAACCAGCCTGCATTTACAATTGTTTGAAGTGCCCTCTGCTCATTTTATAACATTTTTGTCAAAGACTGGCATTTGCTTCCAGTTCTTGGCAAAATGAGCACATAGCAAACAGTTGGTTTGCTTAACCACTATCACACAGAGAGAGAGAGAGAGAGAGAGAGAGAGAGAGAGACAGACAGACAGACAGACAGACAGACAGACAGACAGACAGACAATCAGACAGACAGACAGAGATTGAAAAATTGGATCAGTTGTGTTGGTGACCTCTTTACAATCATCATGACTTATGACAATAACAGGCAGGTTCTATTACAATTGTAAATCAAGGACTATATGTAATTACATAAGACTCAATCCGTAAAGGTTCTAAATAGCTCTCAAAGTTGTGGTTCTAGGAAAGACAACAAAAATCACAACAGCTAATGAACTGGATTAGTTTTAATACAAAAAGGGCCAAGGAAAATGTTGTCACAGATTGCTGAATCACTGCACAGGTTGTTCTTCTACCCCATCAGTTCATTTCTCAGACTCTTCTTCTCTTTCGCTGCCCGTATACCCCCAGAAACTGTTGTTGAAGCTTTCACCCAGCAGTATGTTTGTGACTTTGAAATAGCTTTTTTCAGAAACTGTGCTCTCCTCCGAAACCTGGGTGATTGTTTTGAAAGCATTTCATAGGCAATTAAAAACTGTACATCAGGAAGCACTTAAAATTGAGCATTAAGAGACAGACTGAAAATGGATGAGATTAAATAGATGAGGTAAAACACACTCTGCAGTGTCTAATTAAAATCAATATCAAGCTATGAAAAGACCTGTATGCAGAAGGGCTTTAGAATAAAAACCCTGACAATAAAGTTCGCCAGTCTTCCTTTCTCTAAGAAAAGTTTTTAAAATTTATAATTATTTCTCATTCCTATTGTATTTTCCCTTGCCTATTAAATCCTTAATATTTATTGTATTTGTTCACAAGTAGAAAAGATCATAAATGCAATAATTCACATTCCATGGGGGAAAGATTTGTTTAAAAGTAGATTGTGGGCATGCTCACAAAATGGCCCCTATGAACAAGATATCTGAAGGACACCAGGATTGAAAAATAACGCTACTGTAATGCTGCATGTTGATTTCATTCCGTTAGCACCAGAAAGGGCAAACAGTTTTTTGCAGGGAATTCTGAAAGTGAAATGGGTGGGGGACACCATCTAGGGCAGTGTTTCTCAACTTTGGCAATTTGAAGGTGGGTGGAATTGACCAGAATATCTCCGAGACAGCCTTCTGCTACACGAATCCCAGCGACTGATTAGGTCCCACAGAATGGGCCTTCTCCGGGTCCTGTCAACTAAACAATGTCGTTTGGCGGGCCCCAGAGGAAGAGCCTTCTCTGTGGTGGCCCCGACTCTCTGGAACCAGCTCCCCCCAGAGATTAGAACTGCTCCTACCCTCCTTGCCTTTCGCAAACTCCTTAAAACCCACCTTTGTCGTCAGGCATGGGGGAACTGAGATATCTCCCCCGGGCCTATATAATTTATGTATGGTATATTTGTAGGTATGTCTGCTTAAAAATGGGTTTTTTTAACTGTTTTAAATTTTAAATTGTAAATTATTAGATTTGTCAGGAATTGTTTTTATTGTATTGTGAGCCGCCCAGAGTCTACGGATAGGGGCGGCATACAAATCTAATAAATATCTATATATCTAAATATAATTCTTGGAGTTGAAGTCAATACATTTTCAACCTGTCAAGTTAAGAAACATCAGCATAGAGGTTTTCAATTTTTGTAATACTTCTGTGGTAGAAATTTCTTTTCTCCATTTCAAAATCATAGAAACATAGAAGATTGACAGCAGAAAAAGACCCCGTGGTCCATCTAATCTGTCCTTATACTATTTCCTGTATTTCATCTTAGGATGGATATATGTTTATCCCAGGCATGTTTCAATTCAGTTACTGTTGATTTACCAACCATGTCTGCTGGGAGTTTGTTCCAAGCATCTACTACTCTTTCAGTAAAATAATATTTTCTCACGTTACTTCTGATCTCTCCCCCAACTAACCTCAGATTGTGCCCCCTTGTTCTTGTGTTCACTTTACTATTAAAAACACTTCCCTCCAGAACCTTATTTAACCCTTTAACATATTTAAATGTTTCAATCATGCCCCCCCTTTTCCTTCTGTCCTCCAGACTATACAGATTGAGTTCATTAAGTCTTTCCTGATAAGTTTTATGCTTAAGACCTTCCACCATTTTTTTAGCCTGTCTTTGGACCCGTTCAATTTTATCAACATCTTTTTTGTAGGTCAGGTCTCCAGAACTGAACACAATATTCCAAATATGGTCTCACCAGCTCTCTGTACAGCAGGATCACAATCTTCCTCTTCCTGCTTGTTATACCTCTAGCTATGCAGCCAAGCATTCTACTCACGTTCCCTACTGCCTGACCACACTGTTCACTCATTTTGAGACTGTTGGAAATCACTACCTTTAAATCCTTCTCTTCTGAAGCTTTTGCTAACACAGAACCGCCAATACAATACTCATACAATAATCGTGGAAACAATAGTAATTGTTTCTTGCATTGTAATGTAGACTTGCTCACAAAGACTTTTTCTTTTTTTTAAAAAAAGAAATCCTTGGAACAATTATCTAAGGTAGGTTTTAGGACAACTAAAAGCCTTATGAAGATGTGAATCTTGAATTCTATATCCTAATCTGACCTTGTAACCACAAAGCCATTCACTGATTAATAGCACATCCATTTTAAGCCAAACCAAAGAACAACTATACTGTCTTTTGTAAAAAAAAGAAAAAAAGAAACCATTCCAAAGATTTAGGATGAGGTAAAATGAAATATCTCTGGAAAGATACATTAATAAACACAAAGGAGTACCTAATCTAAAACAGATTTTCTTCCCTTTTATTTTTATTGTACGGTGTTATAACTCATTCAGTTTTACTAGCAGGATCCAGACATCCTGCTTTCCCTCCCTTCCTTTCTACTAAAATGACCCTTTTATCATCCTTTTTCTTTACTTCATGAAACAATCTTTTTTTTATTTGCACATACCGTATGTGTGTACTGTTATTATTTTATTAGCCAAGAAGGAAATTGAAGTGAGCTCCAGCCCGTTCTGTTTATTAAGTGAAGAGATTTGAAACATATCCCCCCGTGTCTCTTATAACCTAAAATGAGCATCACATCCCCTTTTTCCAAAATTCCTAAAAGAAGGGATGTAAAGCAGAATGTTCTTTCTGCAATCCAAAGTGGCCCAACCTATTTTAGGAACCTCACCCATTTCTCTGTGACTCACGAAGACAATGCTAGAGTAAACCTTTGGATGATCTTAGGGCAGTGATAGCATAGGCACCATGATAGTGGGGTGGTTAGAATGCAGTATTACAGGCTAATTCTGCTGACTGTAAGCAGTTCAATCATGACCTGTTCAATATTGATTCATCCTTCCATCCTTCCAGGGTAGGTCAGTAAAATGTGGGCCCCGATTGTTGGGGGCAATATGAGACTTGCAGCTTAAGCATATTATTTGTTTGTTTGTTTGTTTGTTTGTTTGTTTGCTTGTTTGCTCGTTCGTTCGTTCGTTCGTTCGTTCGTTCGTTCGTTCATTCATTCATTTATTTATTTATTTATTTATTTATTTATTTATTTATTTATTTACAGTATTTATTTATTTATGCCACCCTTCTCCTATAATCCTTTCCCTCCCACTTAGGACTGTATGACTGTAACTTGTTGCTTGTATCCTTCCTAAGATTTTTATTAATATTGATTGTTTCTTCATTGCTTATTTGACCCCTATGAGAATCATTAAGTGTTGCACCACATGATTCTTGACAAATGTATCTTTTCCTTTTATGTACGTTGAGAGCATATGCACCAAGACAAATTCCTTGTGTGTCCAATCACACTTGGCCAATAAAATTCTATTCTATTCTATTCTATTCTATTCTATTCTATTCTAGTCTAGACTCAGGGTGGCTTCAAACATGTTAGCAATAGCACTTTTGAACAGATCCAGCATATTATCCCCACAACCCAGGTTCTAATTTTACCCACCTTGGAAGGATGGAAGGCTGAGTCAACATTGAGCCGGTGGTGAGATTTGAACTGCTGACCTGCAGATCTAGCAGTCAGCTTTAAGTGGCCTGCAGTACTGCATTCTACCCACTGCGCCACCTCAGCTCTTGCTGCTGTTCTTGGTGGAATCTTGTATTGTTTAAAGGACAAGGCATAGTGATAGACCGAATGCTGTATAGCAGTGTTTCCCAACCTTGGCAACCTGAAGATATTAGGACTTCAACTCCCAGAATTCCCCAGCCAGCGAACGCTGGCTGGGGAACTCTGGGAGTTGAAGTCCAGATATCTTCAAATTGCCAAGGTTGGGAAACACTGCTGTATAGGACCATAGAAAGATGTAGTGCTTATAAGGAATTGAGCTAGAAATCAGAAGACTCTGAGTTCTAATGCCAACTAAGTCACAAAGCCAACTATGACGTGGTGCCAATCCCGCTTTCTCAACAGTAGTAACCAGGCAGTGACAAAGCACTTCTGAAAAATATTGCAGGGACATGTCCAGGAAACCACCAGAAATCCAGGCAGACTTCTCCATGCACAGACATACGGACAGACATAAATACAATCATAACAACCACTCAAAAACTTTTGCATGGAGACAAAAGGGAATTAATGAGGTCATTTATGTGGAGAAGTACTAACTAGTTCAGTGGTTGATATGGTCAGATTATTTAAAAAGCAAACAAAACATTAATTCATTCTACATCTTACGTCCCGATGTTTGCAAGTTGTAGAATCCCGGCATATAAACTTGGTGATACATGAACAAAAATGTAGTGGTTTGTGTTTTGCTCAGATTATTTATGGATTTCCCACCCACCCAGTCAAAAAAACTCCTATGGAAGCAAAGAAAGAAAGAGCCTTTGTGTGTGTGTGTGTGTGTGTGTGTTTGTGTGTGTGTGTGTATTCTTTAAATGTAAAAGCTGAGCAAACTAAGCATGCTGAAATTGTTACAGTGGATATAGCGCGGATGCCTGGAGCCATGACCTTGTATTTAATGCATGTGTTGATCTGCTCTGCATAAATTTGCTTCTAAAAGAATGTTTAAATTCAGCCTGCATTCTCCTGAGAATCTTTATGACCTTATGGACATGTAGTATTTAAATGAGAGGATGTGGGTGGTGGAAGGGGGAGGAGAGAAAATTCTGGCAAAAGTGAGAATAATAAGGATAACTCTTCAGGACTGTATATCTGCCTGTAGCAATGCTGCATAATTTCCAGACCAGATCACTTTTTTTTTTTGCAATACTCTGGAAGTTATGGGATGTGCGGGAAGTGGGGAGAGATTTTCTTCCTTAAAGAACCTGACTTGAATTAAAGGTGATTCAAAACTTCAATTTGGGAGGATACTATTAACAGGCAGAGCATTTCTTACAATTCTCTTTCCACTTGTTTCCATTCTCTTGGACCAAAGGGATGATCTCATTGGAGTGCTATGTAGTGATGGAGTGTTGTGTATATGTATTTGCTTAACCATCCACATACCTTCGTGGAGGTGCTTTTCTTATTAACCCTACTGCTCAGTTCGGGTCGTATGTGACCCGAAGCCAAGTTTGAGTCCCTGTAAAAAATTTTCCCTGCATATCTGAAACTTGAAATTTCATGACTTTTCATCATTTCAGGGGTTCTCTCTATGAGAATTTTTTTTTGGGGGGGTGGGGGGTTTCTTTCTTGCTGAAAAACAAAAAGTCACACTTCTTGTGTTCCCGGGTCACCCTGACCCTGACCGAAAACTCTTCATTTGAAGTGCTTATGTTTGGTCAATTTGAATACTTTTTTCACTTGGAAAATAGTCCGAACATTTCTGCACACAATGATATGAAAATTGAAATGAAAAAAGTAATTCTTATTGGTTTATTTTGCTGATAGAATGCGTGCCCCCCACCGTTTTTGTGAAATATTTTTCAATTTATGGATAGTTTTGCTTGCAAAATGTGTTCAATTTTACTAAAGTTGGTGTGGGATTGGTAGTTTGAACATTTCTGAATATAAGAAAAATATAAATGAACTGAAAGAAATGTTTCTTATTGGTTGTTTACAATAATAAATAAGCCCCCCCCCCCTTGGCTGCTTGCAAACATTTTCACTTTATATTTACGCAAGCTTCAAATCCGAAATATTTTTAATATCTCATGCATTCATTTACTCAATTTAACATTGCTGATCATCAAAAAAAATATTTTTGAGGTGGTGGCTGAAAGAAAGACGTTATGTTCCAGACTGCTCCTTTCACAACACCTTCTTTCCATCATTTTGGGGAAGGCTAATTCAGAAAGTAATGTGCCTGTTTTATTTATTTATTTAAAAAATGCAGTTAATGGCCCCTGAGGCTGAAGTGCACTTCCACTAAAGGTGAAAGGTTTTCCTATCCAGTTCTCTAGGGGCTGGTATTCATCTCTATTTCTTGGCCAAGAGAATCAGTATTGTCCAAAGACACTTCAATAGTCATGTAGTATGGCTATTTCCAGTAATGGGCAGCCAACATTTTTACTGCCACACTGTAGGTGTGGATTATTTTGTGGGTGTGACTTACTGGTCATGTGACTGGGTAGGAGTGATTGCCCGCCATGTGATCTGGTGGGAGTGACTTGAATGATCATCATTGTTCAAGTGTACTGTTAAATCCTCGACTTACAACCTTACCAGTGTCGCTCACTGGGGTGACAATTTGCTTCACGTTTCCCGCGCTCTCCTTCCTGGTTGCCCCCTCCCGCCTCAGGCTGGATAGCTAGGCAAACGGGTGCTGCCAGAAGCATAAATGCTGCCAGCGCAGCTTCCAACCACCCATTCTGCTAGTACCTCAGGTTGGAGGCTGGTGGGGAGCCAGGCAGCAGAGAGGGAAGCTCATCCAAGACCAGGAAGAAGGAAAGAGGAAAAAAGCAAGGAGCACAGATGCAGCAGCAGGGGGGAAAAGGAGAGCCGAGACGAGACCAGTAATCCAGGAAGTGTCAGCCTGCCAATCAGCTGGAACTGCGCACACATCTTCATTTCCACCAGTGGAACTGCATTCCACCCCATCCTGCCTGCTGCCCACCCCTGGCTATTTCCCAACTATATACAGCAGCTACGCCCGGTATGCCTGGCGGGATCATTGTAGGCACTTGTGTGTCCGGTGGGTATGAACATGCCAATCGGCATGAGATTTGGATTCTGTGCATATGCATCAAGTGAAATCTCACATAAGGATGCTCACAAGATTTAGCTGGGGTTTTTTGTGATTTTTTTTTTGCTTCCACACATGCGCAGAACCCGCCAAAAATCAGCAAAAGCATCCTTGCAGAGAAGCCAAATCTCATGTGTGCATGCACATGCACACATCAGGGGTGCAGGGATTCATGCACATCTCAATTTCCACCACTGGAACCCCAATCCCAGCGGTTGCAACCCATTACTGATATACAGTATGACTTTATGCCGTTACCTTCCCACCAAAGTGGTACTTATTTACCTACTCACATTTACATCCTTTCCAACTGCTAGTGCTGAATGAAGATCCATCTTGCCTCTCACCATTCCTTTTCATACACTTGTAGAGGTCTGTATGTTCTTCATTCAGCACTAGCAGGTGGAAAGTATGTAAATATGAGTAAGTGGACGAACCCTTGCAGGGCAGTGCTGAAGGTTTTAACAAGTTTTTCACACTCAGATCAGTACAGACCTGAACCTGGGCAATTTCGACTGAGATGACAGGGACCCATCTTAGTCCAGTTTGAGTTTGAATATAGGAAGAGTTTGAACTGGTGACATCTGATGAAGTGGACAAGGCCATAGGAGCTGTGACTTCCTCCACTTGTTTATTGGACCAGTGTCCCTTCTGGCTTTTTTCCACCAACAGGAAGGTAGCACAAGGCTGGAACCAAGTGGCTACGAATGCTTCATTGATGGAAGGGTCTTTCTGTCCCCCTTAAAGGAGGCCGTACGCCCCTCCTCAAGAAGTCTTCCCTAGATCCAGCTATTTTAAATAACTGTCATCCTGTCTCCAACGTTCCCTTTTTAGGAAAGGTTGTCGAGAAGGTGGTGGCACTCCACCTCCAATTGCCCTTGGATAAGGCTGATTATCTAGACTCTCAACAGTCCAGTTTCAGGCCCGGCTACTGCACTGAAACTGCTTGGTCGTACTGTTGGATGATCTCTGGCCGGCCTGGGATAGGGGTCACTCCTCTATCCTGATGCTTCTTGACTCTTAGCAGCTTTAACTATAATTGACCATGGTATCCTTCTGCCTCAGCTGGAGGGATTGGGAGTGGGAGGTACAGCGTTATGGTGGTTCTCCTCCTATCTCTCTGGTTGGTCGCAGTCAGTGTTGGCAGGGGGTCAGAGGTCAGTTCCTAGGTTCCTTCTTTGTAAGCAGAGGAGCAGAGTACTCTACTTGTGAAGTTCCTCTAGACCCGCTTGACTGTATTACAGTTTAGATTCCTGGAAAATGAACTATATTCAAGGATTGGTCTAGCAAAGGTTTTTTATGCCCTAGTTTGCAGTGTTACCTGAGGAGAAGCTTCATAAAATTAGGTTAACAAGTCTTAATGATTTTTGTGGCAAGTGAGCATTGAGGCTTAGATCATTTAACACGAGTACTCGTAGATCCTTGACAGAGTGAGGGTCATCTACAAGATTGTATTCTCCCAGCTTGTATTTGGTGTTCTGATTTTTTATTGTTCTTGGTTAGTACCAAGGAAACTCTTTTGAGGAGAGCGCCTCAATAAAGAGTAAGCAGACCCAACTTAGCATTAGGCCAAATGGTTTTCAATATTTATGGATTCAACTTCTATGGATGTTTTTAGTTACCAGATCTGAAGTTATAGAGTCTGAAGATGACAGTGGAGGGGGTATATAAAAGGAGATTATTTACAAAAATCAACCCACCACAATTGCAATACAAAGATAATGTGTAGCAATGGTGCTGTTTTCCCTTTAACTGGAGTCTCCAGTCCTGTGGAATGCTCTGATAAAGATTGATAAAGGGGTGATATTGAGAATAGAATGGATGGCATTCTCCTCATCATAATTAACTAAGAACAAGTACAAGAATCCAGATAGGCCTCACCCTCAGAGGGTCACTAAAGATGTCTTTATTGTGATAAAATAACGAAGCTATATTTTTCCTATCAAATGAGTTGTAAAATTAAAATGAAGGATAAATTTTCAGTAGCATACTATTAAAATACTTCCAATGTTTTAAGAGGGGCAAAGGAGAGGTATTATGAGCCGTGGTGGCACAATGGTTAGAAGGCAGTACTGCAGGCTACTTCTGCTGATTGGTAGCTGATTGCAATTTGGAAGTCTGAATCCCACCAGGCTCAAGGTTAACTCAGCCTTCCCAGGTGAGTAAAGTGGAGACCTAGATTATTGGGGGAAGTATATTGACTCTGTAAGCCACTTATATACCGTAAAGCGGTCAGTGTTCCCTCTAATTTTTTTGGGGGGGTGGGCGGAAAAGTATAGTATCTGAGCGGCAAACCCTTCGGGACTGGGCGGCACAGAAATAATAAATAAATAAATAAACAAACAAACAAACAAACAAACAACCCACCCTGTTTTGCCTCAGAGAATTTCAAAATAAAATACTGTACTGTGTGTCTATAACAGTGAGCTCATAATAGGGCAACTCTATCAATATCAAAATGCCACTTAAATAGTTGAGCTAGTTTCAAACTAGATTTTGATTTTCTTTCTCTCTTCCTTACTCCCATTCTTTTTCTTTTTTTTTTCCTTCCTCTCTTTTTTCTATCTGTTTCTCTCTCTTCCTCTCTTCCTCTCTCTCTCCTTCCCTCTCACTCTTTCCCTCTCGGCTTCTGGGCAGGTTTGGAAAACTCTGAGTTGATGATGATTTTTAAGTGAGCGATTGCTCACTGCTCAGCTTAGAGGGAACTATGAAAGCGGTATATAAGTTTAAATGCTATTGCTGTTCCTTATTCATTGGTGCCAATTACCTTGTCTCCAGCTGGATATGTGAGAACACAGAGAAGAATCTTTGAAGATGTTATCCATCTTTGAATTACCCAGTGCTTCTAGTAGCAAAACTAAAAGTAGGGAAAAACTCTTTTGATTGCTGCAAAAAGTCTATTCAAGCTTGTACTTCAGACAGGGAAGAACAGCTTCTTTCTTCCATTCTATTTCAGTTTGTGTTTCAGCCTGAAATTGGCAAATTTTGGACAAGGGCTATAAGAGGCTTAATATGCTGTGACTCAGATTTGAACATCTGCATCAAAATATCTTTGGAGTTTAACTACAAGGGCTGGAAGCTGGAAAAGGTCACTGAGAATACATTGGCAAACACTGAATAAAGCAATAAGCAGATGGATTGGGAGGAGATGGAGCAAAACAACCCAGCAAATTCTTCAACCTGGGCATTTGAATTAACTCTCTGATTTGATGATGAAAGCTTGACATTTACTTCTAACTGTATATTTATATGAATGGGTTTTAGATCTGTTGTGGTTCAGTCTGGGACCCCTCCGGGAATGGCTGACCTTCTGTCGGTTTCCAGCTCAGAGGGAGAGGCTGAGGAACAGGAGGTGCAGACTGATGAGGAAGAGAAATCCCAGGCTGAAGAAGAAGGACAGCCAGAGTCCCACCAGGGGGAGCTCTCCCCAGCAAGCAGCCTGGATTCCTTAGGGGAAAATGCTCAAGACATCATAGATATGCGACAAAGGAGAGCTAATCAGAGACGGACTCAATTGGCTAAGTATTTCCAGCATTAGAGGTCACAGCTGGGTTTGGGTGTGGTGCTCTTGGGAAAGGATAAAAGGCGGACCCACCCTTCCTGGCTTGTGGAGTTTTATCTTGGAGATTCGTGAGACCTGTCTGTGAACTTTGGTGGCTTACAATCCTGGTTTGTGCCTTGGACTATTGAAACCTTGGGGGGGGGGGGGGGTGCCAGCAAGAAGCTTGTGGTATTGACTGGACATCAGGACCCTGCTGTAACGTATTATAGCCTGTCTGTTGTGAAGACAGGTTTTCCTTTGTGCTTATTTTTTCCAGCTATAAAATACTTTTGGCTTTTACCAGAGTGTCTGGCTGTTTTTTCAGTTGGTGTTGAGGTCTGGGAAAACCCAGACAGAACAAGATCAAGGGTGTTCAACCTTGGCAACTTGTGGGCTTCAAGTCCCAGAATTCCCCAGCCAGCCATGCTTTGATGGATCCTATGATCCATACAAAAACAAATACTACTTAGGCACCAGAAAAAGCACAAAAAATTTGTCTTAAGTGGAAGTTAAATCTCAAAAACGTAGAAACTTTTATTTTAAATTTAAATTGACCAATCTACTCCATTCCATCAACAACCAAATTGCTAAAACATGAAATAAAGAAAAAGAGGAACCGACTCCATAGATACCTTAATTTTCATATAAAATCTTCTATTCATAGACTTATTGTGTAGACATGAGAGGATTTATTGTAGTGGGGAAAAGCCCCTAACTTAATTAATCCCTAATGCTTATCTAAAACCCTGGTAGGAAATGAACTTGATTCATCAGCAAAATATATTAGAGAAATAGAATGATTTGTTAACTCATGGGGATGATTCTATTCTATATATGGAATTTTCCTCCATATTGGAGGAAAACTAAGTCTTGCTTTAGTTCATACTTGAAGCTCTCAGGATCTTCTCCTAGAATATAATTCCCAGAATTTGTCATATTTACTGAATGTACTGATTGTTTTAGTGCAATACTTTGTTTAAAAATTTACATAGCCACCCACTCAACATGTGAAACGACACATAATTACTATAAAAAATAGAATGAAGCATATTGCTCCAAAGAAAACTTCACTTGTTTAATCCAAAAATGATTAAACAATAGCAACTTGTCAATGCCAATTGGAACCAATTTTGAAGGAAGGCGGAAAATGTTGCTTCCCACTCAACAGCCTCCTAAGCAGGGCCAGAATGATAGTATCATTTCAAGGCTAGCATCATGTCAAGTCAGCCAAGGGCACATTGTAATGGGTGCATCACTCTATTTCAATCCCTCCATGGTCATCAACAAATGCAATCAATGCTTTTTTGATACTGGGTGCAGGCCTAAAGTCCAATAGAAAGTGTTCAGATAATTTTCTTCTTTTCTGAAGATGCAGTCTGAACACCATCTCAACCTTTTCCTTACAAAAGGTTGGAGACAGATTGGAAGTTAGAAATTGTCCAACATTATTAGGTATCTACCAATGGCTTGTTGAGGAAGAAGAATATTGCCTTTTCAAAAGCAGGCAGAATCACTCTCACCTTCAAGCTTGTTTGTTTGTTTGTTTGTTTGTTTGTTTGTTTGTTTACTTACTTACTTACTTACTTACTTACTTACTTACTTACTTACTTACTTACTTACTTACTTACTTACTTGCTTATTTGAGTTGGAGGGGACCTCGTAGGTCATCTAATCCAACCCCCTGCTCAAGCAGGATACCCTATAATATTTTGGACAAGTGGCAATCTAATCTACCCTTGAAAGTTCTAAGCATTGGAGCGCTCATAACCTCTGCAGGCAAGCTATTCTATTGGTTGATCACTCTCACTGTCAAAAAGTTCCTCCTTATATCCAGGTTGAATTTCCCCTTGGTCAGCTTCCATCCATTATTCCTTGTCTAGAAAACATCTTAAACCCCTCCTCTCTGTGGAAGCCCCTCCGGTATTGGAACACTGCTATCCTGTCTCACCTAGTCCTTCTCTTTGCTAGACTAGCCATGCCCAGTTCCTGCAACTTCTCTTCATATGTTTTAGTTTCCAGTACCCTTATCATCCTGGTTGCTCTCCTCTGCACTTTCTCTAGAGTTTCAATGTCTTTTTATGTAGTGTGGTGACATTATAGAGTATCGCTTTATAGAGTGGTATTAGTACCTCCCTAGTCCTAGATTGTCTCCCTTTTAATGCAATTTAGGATTGTATTGGTCTTTTTGGCTGCCACTGTACATTGCTGGCTCATATTCAGTTGGTTGTCCACCAAGATTCCAAGACCCCTCTTGCAGTTGCTGCTATTGAGTGTGGGTTCACCTAGTTTATATGTATGTCTTTGTTTTTTCTTATCTAGGTGTAGGGTTTTACTTTTTTCTGCATTGGTTTTCATTTTATGTTTTGGGGGCCAGTGTACAAGTCTGTCAAGATACATCTGGATCCTGAGCCTGTCCTCTGAAGTATTGGCTACTCCCACCAGCTTGGTGTAATTTGCAAATCTGTTTAGTTCCCTTTCTATTCCCTCATCTAGATCATTAATGAAGATATTAAAGAATATTGGGCCTAGGATGGAACCTTTCTCTCCATGTGGACTTACATGGACTTGGACACATTGAGGACTATTCATTGGGAACAGTTGGTCAGCTATTTGTTAATCCATCTGGTTGTGTAGCTGTCTATCCCACTTTTTTTTAGCTTGTGGAGAAGTAGGATGTTATATTCACTACTGCTTGGACTTCTCACATATTGCCACCTCGTCATCTTCAGGCTGGCGCTTCTGTCCTTGTTCGCCCTAGAACAAGGACCGAAGCACCAGCCTGAAGATGACGAGTGGGACCTCGTCGAAACATCGCCAGAAATTTCTGAATCCTACATGGGAAGAAACCTGAATATACCAAGACCGTCATACCTGTACCCGTGAAAATCTACGAAAACACACACACACACACACACACACACACACACACATATATAATCTATCTATCTATCTATCTATCTATCTATCTATCTATCTATCTATCTATCTATCTATCTATCTATCTATCCATCCATGTCGACTGTAGACAGTCTAAGGTTAAAGCTTTGGGGTTTGGAGAAAAAAACAGAGTCAGGTAGTATGTTCCAGGCATTGACCACGCTGTTGCTGAAATAAGGTGTTTTGTTGCAAGAGGAGGAGTGAAGGACTCTTCTTGTGAAATATTTCTGGACTCTCTTGATTGCATTAATGTCTGATATGCAATGTGGGTTCCAGACAGGTGAATTGTATTCCAGAATTGGTCTGACAAATGTTTTGTAAGCTCTGGTTAGCAGTGTAATATTGCCAGACCAGAAGCTATGTAAGATTAGATTAGATTAACAACTCTTAGTGCCTTTTTGGCAATATTGTTACAGTGGACTCTAGCATTTAGGTCATGGAATATGAGCACTCCAAGGTCTTTGACAGAATGAGGGTCATCTACAAGTTCAATTCCTCCAAGTTTGTGTTTTCTTTTCTAATGAATGCCAATGTGTAAAACACAGCATTTGTTGGTTGAGATTTGAAGTTGCCAGTTGTTTGACTATTCTGCTACATGATCATGGTCTTTTTCAATGGTAGCAGTATTGTCGTTGGTGTTGAATAGTTTCACATCATTAGCAAAGAGAATGCAGTTACTTATAATATGATCACAATGATTGTTTATGTAAAACATGAAGAGTGTTATCTTCAAGTGTTATTTCCAAGAACCTGTACATTTCCTAGTAGGTAACAGCATCAAAGTCTTCCAAAATAATCTTGCCAGAATGTATCTCAGCCAATCGCCTGGACTATACAGCTGAGGTCCAAATGAGAATAAAGCCAAGGAAATGACAGGTGCCTAAAGCAATCTTCACAGAAGCTGTTCAGGTGGTTTATTTTACTTAAAGGTAAAGATTCCCCCACTCATGCATGTTAGCCATTTCTGGCATCTCAATTTTTAAGCTGAAGAGCCAGCACCATCCGAAGAGATCTCTGTGATCATGTGGCCAGCATAACTAAGCATAAATATCTCCGGGCCTGCCTTCTGCCACACCAATTCCAGCGACTGGTTATGTCCCACAGAGTTGGCCTTCTCCGGGTCCCATCAACGAAACAATGTCATCTGGTGGGACCCAGGGCAGAGCCTT
The DNA here is from genome assembly GCF_031021105.1 of Erythrolamprus reginae. Classification (NCBI taxonomy): domain Eukaryota; kingdom Metazoa; phylum Chordata; class Lepidosauria; order Squamata; family Dipsadidae; genus Erythrolamprus; species Erythrolamprus reginae. The sequence goes on along the minus strand of NC_091963.1, from coordinate 16,944,317 downwards.
CTCTATGGCGGCCCCGACTGTCTGGAATCAACTCCCCCCAGAGATTAGGATTGCCCCCACCCTCCTTGCCTTTCATAAACTCCTTAAAACCTTTGCCATCAGGCATGGGGAAATTGATTCCCCTGGGCCGTTCCATTTATCTGAGATGTATGATTTTTTTTAATATTAAGGGTTTTAAATTGTTTTTAACTATTGGATTTGTACTGTTTTGCTGTTGTGAGCTGCTCCGAGTCTTTGGAGAAGGGCAGCATACAAATCTAAATAATAATAATAATAATAATAATAATAATAATAATAATAATAATAATAATAAGTATCGAAGGTGCAAGGAGCACTGTTACCTTCCCACCCAAGTAGTCCCCATTTTTCTACTTGTATTTTTCTACTTTCAAATTGCTAGGTTGGCAGATAGCAAATAACAGGAGCTCACTCCGTTATGCGGTGCTGGGGATTTGAACTCCTGAACTACCAACCTTCTAATCGACAAGCTCAACGTTTTAGCCACTGAGCCATCATGCCCCTTTTATTTTACTGAGTACTCCCTAAACAGGACTCGGTCACCTTCAATAGAGTTGCCCAGGTTGTATTGCCCAAATGCAACAAGAAAGGGAAAATTACTACATGTTGCCACATTTATTCTCATGATAGAATCATTAATAAAATATCTTACCACTTGTGTTAGGCAGGGATTGGAAAAAAGGCTGGTCAAATTGTAGCTGCTCCGAGTCTGTGGAGAGAGGCGGCATACAAATCTAAACCCGGATAAGACGGAGTGGCTGTGGGTTCTGCCTCCCAAGGACAATGCCATCTGTCCGTCCATAACCCTGGGGGGGGGAAATTACTGACCCCCTCAGAGAGGGTACGCAACTTGGGCGTCCTCCTCGATCCACAGCTCACATTACAGAAATATCTTTCAGCTGTGGGGAGGGGTGCGTTTGCCCAGGTTCGCCTGGTGCACCAGTTGTGGCCCTATCTGGACCGGGACTCACTGCTCACAGTCACTCATGCCCTCATCACCTCGAGGCTCGACTACTGTAATGCTCTCTACATGGGGCTACCTTTGAAAAGTGTTCGGAAACTTCAGATCGTGCAGAATGCAGCTGCAAGAGCAATCATGGGCTTCCCAAGGTATGCCCATGTTACTCCAACACTCCGCAGTCTGCATTGGTTGCCGATCAGTTTCCGGTCACAATTCAAAGTGTTGGTTATGACCTATAGAGCCCTTCATGGCACCGGACCAGAATATCTCGGGGACCGCCTCCTGCCGCACGAATCCCCGTGACCGGTTAGGTCCCACAGAGTTGGCCTTCTCCGGGTCCCGTCGACTAAACAATGTCATTTGGCGGGACCCAGGTGAAAAGCCTTCTCTGTGGTGGCCCCGACCCTCTGGAACCAGATCCCGCCAGATATCAGAGTTGCCCCCACCCTCCTTGCCTTTCGCAAGCTCCTTAAAACCCACCTCTTTTGTCAGGCATGGGGGAATTGAAAATTTTTTCTCCCTTCCCCTAGGCTTATAGAATTTATACATGGTATGTTTGTTGGTATGATTGGTCTCTTAAATTGGGGTTTTTTAGATTATTTTTTAATATTAGATTTGTTACATTGTTTTTTATTGTTGTTAACCGCCCCGAGTCTTCGGAGAGGGGCGGCATACAAATCTAAATAAACTAAACTAAACTAAACTAATAAATAAATAAATAAAAACCAGTGTGGTAAAAGAGTCATTCCATTGTTTTCAATGGGACTCAAACAGGCCTTAGAGCAATAACCTAATGGGACTGCTAGGAAATGAAACCCTGGAAATTAGAGATACACCTTTCATGCTTTGGAACAGATGAATCAGCTGATTTGTGTCTTTTTACACAACTGGGGAAAAATAACAAAACAAAACAATCCTCCTTCAACATGTTGCCACAAGGTGCTGGCATTCAATACTCACCTGGTTGGATGTGCTCTGCGCAACATTGCAAGAGATATGCATTTCATTATGCACAGTAATCCAGCACAGCCTGTTGGTTTTCCCTTGCAAGTTCAGCTAGGAACTGTGGTCTCAAAGCAGCACAGGCTGAGATTAGTACATGAGAGCAAGCAGCCCATTCTCGACAAGAGCATTTAAGTGGTTTTTTCTCCCCTTTTCAAAACTGTGTTGGTGGAAAGATGACACAGCTTCTGTTCTGATAATCTGCCATGCAGTGAGAATGGTGATGAAATGGCAAGGAAGAGTGAGCAGCTATGTCTGGGAACTCCTACGTAACTAAGTAAACAAATAAATCATCCCTATAGCCACTTTTCAAATGAATAATCGCTTGTACATTCAGAGCTGTCAAGGTTGTTTTCTTGAATTTCTTTCACTCGGTTCCTTTTCATTTTGATGGACAGAATTCCTGTTTGAGAAACGTCTCGAAAGAGACGTGAATTCAAGTGAACCTCCCATGACTTGAGGATGAAATAGCCAAGGAATGTATGAAAATGTCCTACCTACTTATTGGCCAATCATCCAGCTCCATTCATTCAGCAACCTGCAGACTCCTTGTCTTCTCAAAGTGTTTCATTTAATCTAGAGGTGATATTCAGCAGGTTCGGACTGATTCAGACAGGTACGGACTGGCTAACACATCCCGAAGCTATACTGTCCTTTTTAGCCATGCACACGCGTGCAAGCAAGCCATGCACACGAACAAAACACGTGCTCATATTTTTAGTGCTGGGTGAACCAGTAGGTAAATTATGTGAATCCCACCTCTGATTAAATCCCAAGTGAGGATGTTATGAAAACTGCCCATTGGACTTTTTAGAGATGAACAGAGCAAGAGTGATGGTAGAGAGATTGTAAAAGTGATGAACTTACACATGGTAGCAAACCAGAGCACCTGCAATAGCCTCTTATATTACATTCTGTAATATAAGAAGCTCCAGGATATCACTATAGGAAATTTAAAAGAAGCCCCCAAGCATTCCAAACATATGGTAAAAAACAAGGCGTCTTTTATAGTGTTGGGCGAACCCAACGAAGTTCGGGTTCGGCGAACTCACCCGAACTTTGCTGTGAAGTTTGGGTGAGTTCGCCGAATGGGAACCCGAACGTTTGTTTGCAGCAAGCCGCTGCGGCATCCTTTTCTCTAAAAATAAACAAGAGGTGGGGTATTCCCCACCTCCTTTTGTTTCCTTTTATTTTTACAGAAAAGGATGCCGCAGCGGCGCTGCAAACAAAAGTAGGTGGGGAATCCCACGATGAGATTCTGGGGGCAGGGCTTTGACGTCATGGAGGCTCCTTCCTCCCCGTTTCAGCCAGCCAGGAAGTAGTCTCCATGATGTCAAAGCCCCGCCCCCGGAATCCCTTCGTGGGATTTTTGCAGTGCCACAAGCAAAAGGAGGTGGGAAATCCCATGATGGGATTCCCCACTCCCCTCCTGGGCGGCGGTGTTTCACGATGTTCAGCCGAACCCGAACTTTACCCGAACTTTTAAAAAAAGTTCGGGTTCAGGTTTGGCATGCCAAACACTGCAAAGTTCGGCACAAGCCTGAAATTTGCAGGTTCATTTCACCCAACACTAGTCTTTATACAGGAAAAGAAAACAACTTGAGTCAATACCTTCAGCACATAAGCTTCCAGTAGGTATATGAATTTCCCTTTTTGTCAAGACAATTTGTTTTTTTTCACTTCATCGAGCTACAACTCAATTTGCACTGAAAACACATGCAGGTGGAAGAAAGTGTTGGTGTAAGGCAGTGATGGTGAGCCTATGACACGGGTTCTGCTGGCACATGAGCCGTTGTCCAAGCATAGCTCCAACATGCATTTTTTGCTTCCAGAGAGCTTCCTGGGGGATGGAAGAAAGCGTTTCCCTGCCTCTGGGGAAGGAGGCAGGGAAAGCTCCCCAGACATTGAATTACAGTTGTGGGAAATCACACCTGCATAATAGCACACTCACACACTCTTTCGGCACCCAAGGAAAAAAAGGTTCGCCACCATTGGTGTAAGGCAACTCCCTTTCTTCCAAATTATGTAGCACTACCATTTAGATTTATATACCACAATGTTTTATAGCCTTTTCTAACAACAGGTCAAGGTGATGAACATATCCAACACACCTTCCTTCTATTTTCCCATAATAACAACCCTTTAAGACCCTGATTCCCAAGGTGGGGCCACACCCCACAGGGGGACAATTTCATTTTTAATGGGGGCAATTGGAACCTTGTTTAAAACTAGTTACTGGTCTTTTAGGCTTCCTCCATGTAGGTGCTTCACTTTTTGAATAATAAGAATTATATGTCTTGAGGTAGGGAGGCCTCAGGATTTTAGAGATGCTTAGGAGGGGCATGGCTAAATAAAAGTTGGGAAACACTGCTTTAAGGTGATTTGGAAGGAGAGAGAAGGACAGGCCTAAAAATTATCCAGCTAGCCTTCATGACTAAAAAAGCTCAGCCGTTCATTGAACTTAAACTGGCTCATATGTGTTGTGGTTAGCTCTGGCTCAGCTCCTGCCCCAAGGAATGTGGAGGTGGATGTGGGGGAGACATCCACATGCCGCAGGCCTGTTTTACTCCCAGTAGAATCTGACGACGAAGTCTCCTCTGACCAAGGAAGCCTGAGTGACAGGGAAGAGGGGAGTTTGGCAGACAGCCCAGGAGGAGATCAGTCATCTGTATCATCCCTGGATTCTGAACAAGAATTAATGACACATCCACGCATGCGTAGAGTGATGCATAGGGAACAACAACTGAAGGATTATTACAAGAGAAAATGAGGCCACCTGTGGTTGGGTGGGGCTGCTGTAATTAGTGCTACAGATAAAAGTGCAGCCTGGTGTTTTAGCCTCATGGCAGTTTATCTGATTCATTGTTTAGTCAGGATCATGGTTTTTGCTGTTCAGGATTGTGTGTGTGTACTCTCTGGACTTTAGAATTGGACTCAATTTCCCAGTTATTGGGTGAGCAATTGGACTGCATTTAACCTGTGCCTTGTGTGTACCAGAAAATCCCGTTGACATTTAAAAAGGGAACTGTTTCTGGTTTTTTTGTTTATAAAAACTTTTGGGTTTTACTTTTATCGCATGGTGTGTGTCTTCCTGGACTAATTACCCTGTAATTACGGGCGGTTGAGACACGCCGGCAGAACAATATGGGACCATTTTTTTTCAACATATTAAAATTCCCATAAGCCTTGATCAGAACAGTTGCACAAAGGTTCCAAGCTTTTGAAGAATCTTAGTTGCCTATCCCCGATTCTAAGTTACCTGGCAGCAATTTTACAAGGTTTTAGCCAAAAGTCTTTTCCAGATTGACTTAGAGATGCCAAGGATCCATCTTCCACATGCCCTTCAGACTTCCTTCATATGTTTTCAGCTATTCTTCTGACTTAACAATTATCTAAAATTCAACCCCCCTCCCCCACCTGAATTGAGAGAAAGAGGCCTTAGAGAGAGAGAGCAGGAAGGAAAATCTCCATTTCACGAACTACTTTTTATTCATGCAACATTGGATATTACACTCTGAGTCATTCTTAGTTCGGATCTTATAAATTGAACTTCTTTGATGAAAACATTCCCCCCCACTAGAACAAACTTCTAATATAGAGAGAAAAGGTTATAGAAACTTTTTTTTTTTGCTTATGCAACAATAAGGATGGAAATGGGCTAGAATGCACATATCTAACGGTCTCATAGAGATGATGCTTAAAGTTGGCACGCTGCTTTGCAGCCTTGTCAGGTTAATTAATTTTAATTAGTTTAATTAATGAGTTAATTTTTTTAATTAAAAGAATCTTTTAAAAAAGAATTAAATCTGGGGCATAGAAACAGGCTTGGGCAAAATGAGTTACTGATGATAATGGATCCTCTTTGACTTTATTTTATACTGATGTAACCAGAAAGTGTGTTCTTGACAAAATTGATTCTACGCTCCATAGCTTGAAATTGTAATATTTAGTCTAATTCTGAGACTTTTCTTCTCTTTCTTGTCTCATCCTAGTTCTGAGGGACAAAAAAGATGACATGTTATTTGGCAATGTTTAGGTTGATCCAAAGAAAGGTTTTGTCCAACAATAGAAATGGGACGTATTTTCTTGTTTATTTATTTATTAAATTTGTATGTCGCCCCTCTCCGTAGACTCAGGGTGGCTCACAACAGTAATAGAAAAAACAATGTAGAATACAAATCTAATAATTAAAACTAAAAACCCATAATTTAAAAAAACATGCACACAACATACCATACATAAACAATATAGGCCTGGGGAAGGTATATCAGTTCCCCATTGCCTGATGACAGAGGTGGGTTTTAAGGAGTTTCCGAAAGGCAAGGAGGGTGGGGGCAGTTCTAATCTCAGGGGGGAGCTGGTTCCAGAGGTTCGGGGCCGCCACAGAGAAGGCTCTTCCTCTGGGACCCGCCAAACAACATTGTTTAGTCGATGGGACCCGGAGAAGGCCAACTCTGTGGGACCCAATCGGTCGCTCGATTCTTGTTGCTTGTTTGCATTCAGACAATTGAATTGAATTTCGATGATTACATCAAAATGGTGGCTGAAAAGTAAAATGACTCCTGCCTCATGGGGTGGAGAAAGCAAAGGAGCTTTAAAAAAATTAGGCTGGGGGTTAAACAATCTGGAAGACAACTTTCTAAATACAAAAACTTTCTAAATACAAAATGTATATGGATAAATGCAACGGATGACTATATAGTAATACTGAAGATGATTCGTAACTTTAAAGACATGAGCTGGGAATGTTTGTAGATGTTCTCATTGTCTTAAGAATTAACAAAATGTTACATAGCAATGGTTTCACATAGAGTGACTAATAATCAGAGTGTGGGAGAGTTTGCAATTCCTTGGTAACTTTTCTGTCATGGAAAAGAGTGAAGGTTTATGCAACTGAAACAAAGAGCTTACATGATTCATAGTTTATATGCTTGCATCGCTGACATCATGGGGACATCCAGCCAGCGGTGAAATCTATTTACCTTCACTACTGGTTCAGAAGTGCATGTTTTGCACGATTTTTCACCCGTGCTACAATCTTGTGCATACGTTTTCACCCTCCGTGTATGTGCAGAATGCTTTGCGCATGTACAGAGGGTTAAAAAAATGAAAATGGTGATGTCTGAGTGTTCTGTCTGGGTCCCCCCAGACGCCAACACCAACTAAAAAGAGTAGCCAGACACACTGGTAAAAAGCAAAGGCAGTTTATATATTTGAAAGCAAACACAGGTAACCAAAACTGTTCTTACAGACAGTATCGTTATGAAGCTTTACAGAGGTTTCACGACGGCCAGGATTCTTGCTGGCAAAAACAACACTGGAGGTAATAAAACCCACGCCTCCCCCAAGTCTTCAGCCTTCGAAGCCACAAGCCAGGATCAGAGATGCCAAGAACCGAAGCAAGGTCAGAGGACTCCCGAATTGATAACTCTCCATAATACAGTAAGGGCGGGCCTGCCTTTTCAACCCTGCTGAGGAGAACCACACCCAAACCCAGAGGTTACCAATTCAGGGATGGAAATACCTTGCTAATTGGCCCCTTCTTTGGGCTGCCCGTCTCTGCCTCATATCTATGATAGCCTGGGCGTCTTCCTCTAATGAATCCAGGCTACTCGCTGGGGAGAGCCCCCCCCCCGGGGGTCTCAAGCTGCTCTCCCTCCTCCTCTTCCTCTTCTGCCTGGTCCTCCCCCTCCTGTTCATCGTCCTCCCCCTCTGAGCATGGATCCGGCAGAGTTCCAGCCGTTCCCTGAGGAGCCTCAGGCTGAATCACAACACTGAGCAGGTGGGCGGAGCCATGAGCTGCTGCCATTACCTGGTTTTTTAATTTATTATTTATTTATTAGATTTCTATGCTGCCCTTCTCTGCAGACTCAGGGCGGCTCACAGCAGAGTAAATACAAAAATACAATGAATAAGAAATCTAAGTTTAAAATATAATCTAAACCCCCGGTTCTTTAAAAACAACTGTCTACATTCATCTCATATACATTCTAATCATCGGTTGGAGCTAGGTGTAACACTCAATGGCCCTAAGCCTGCCAGCAGAGATAGGTTTTTAGAGCTTTGCAGAAGGCCAGGAGGGTGAGGGCAGTATGAATCTCTGCAGATTCCAAAGGGCTGGAGCCACCACAGAGAAGGCTCTTCCCCTAACCCCACCAGACGGCATTGTCTGATTGACGGGACCTGGAGAAGGCTGACTCTGTGGGACCTAATTAGTCACTGGGATACATGAGGCAGAAGCGGTCCTGTTCTCTGAACCACAACCACTGCTGCCACCAATATGCCCAAACTGGGCCAAATTGGTAGCATTTCACCCCTATACCCAGCCTTTCAACTGTTCTCTGGTTAGAATCTAGACGTTTCAAAGAAATAATGATAAATCCAAAGCTTATTTTTAATCTGCATTGAAAACTGCCTCATTAATTTTCAAGTGTTTTCTTCCCTGGGAAAAAAAGTAGCTTCTTGTACAGGTAATCCTCGACTTATGACCACAGCTGAGCCCAAAGTTTATGTTGTTAAGTGAAACATTTGTTAACTGGGTTTTGCCCCATTTTACGACCTTTCTTGCCACAGCTGTTAAATGAATCATTGCAGTTGTTAGAATAGTAACACAGTCATTAAATTAATCTGGCTTCTCCATTGACTTTGCTTATCAGAAGATTACAAAAGTGGATTGTATGAGCCTGGGACACCACATACAGTATCTGAATTTTGATCACATGAGAATGGAGATGTCTCAATGGTCATATGTGTGTGAGAACAGTCCTAAGACACATTTTCCAGAACCGTTGTAACTTTGAACCATCACTAAATGAACTGTTGTAAATCAAAGACTACACGTATTCTTATTCTCAGCTTTAAAATTCCCTTCAAGATTAAAGAGATGGCAAAGGGGCTATGGATGGCAATCTGTTTTGAAGCATCCACCCATCACTCTCGTCATCATGTGGATGACGTTTTTTGATCCGCTTTTTGATATCCACATGTTCTAGATTTATATATATATATTTGGGGGAAGGAACATTTGCCCAACCTCTTTGATCTCTTTGTAATTAAAAAGTGCATAGCATTAATTAAAAACTGTGTAACATTACACAACATGACTTGTGTCAGGATTAAAAGGGAGACAACATGATTTCTAGGCTGCCCTTAGGCATGAAAGCCAACTGGTTGACTTGAGGCTAGTCACTTTCTCCGTCAACCTAATCCACCACACAAGGTTGCTGTTATGGAAAGAATACATTGGAGTAATAGGTATGTTTGAGAATAATTAACCAGTGGAACGACTTGCTTTCAGAAGTCGTGGGTGCTCCAACATTTAAGGTGTTTAAAAAGAGATTGAACAATCATTTGTCAGAAATAGGATAGGATCTCCTACTTTGGCAAGGAGGTGGACTAGAAGATTTCAAAGAAATCTTTCTGCTACCTTTTTTCTGTTATTAGTAGCCCTAATAGTAATGTGACCAGAAGATTTTTAAGTTCAATCAATGGAATACCTTGCCTCCAGAAGTTGTGTATTCTCCAACACGGGAAGTTTTTAAGAAGAGATTGGACAACCATTTGTCTGAATCTGAGCAAGAGGTTGGACAGAAGACCTCCAAGTTCCCTTTGCAATTCTGTTTTTCTGTTACATTCTAAGTTGTTTTTAAAAGTGCTCAGTAAGGAAGTTTGGTTTTTGCAAAGAAACCAACTATCTTTTTTTTAAAAAAATAGTCTTTCTTCATTTTCCAATGTTAAAAATACAAATATTTAAAAAAAACATAAAATATTAAATATTAAAAGAAAACATATACTGGTAGATGGGTGTGGGCTGCTTTCCCTCTATAAATAGTGGTGGGTCCACACCCACACACTAGTATTTCTAGAGGGAAGGCAGCTCAGGTCTCGCTGTGTTCGCCCTAGCACAAGGACAAAATCACCAGCCTGAAAATGACGAGTAAATCTTGTTGAAATATCACCAGAAATCTCTGAAACTTATATGGGAAGAAACCCGAATATGCCAAGATCTTTATACCTGTACCCATGAAAATCTACGAATATAGTACAGGGTCCGACTCACGAGGGGGGGCACGCACCCGACATGGTATTCCTCTCTGAGCAACTGAGTAATGGTCTGAGACTAAGGGGCTTAGAAGTGTTGCCTTTGTCATGGTCGGACCATTTTCTACTGTGGCTTGACTTCCTGGCTCCAATCCTTCCCCGCAGGGAGGCGGAACCGATTAAGCTGTTCCGCCCCAGACGCCTGATGGACCCAGAGGGCTTTCAGAAGGCGCTTGGGGTTATTCCAGATACACTCGTACACAGTTCGGCAGAGTCTCTGGCTGGGGCCTGGAACAAGGCTGCAGCGGAGGCTCTTGACCGGATTGCGCCGTTGCGACCTCTCCGTGGCACTAGACCCCGTAGAGCTCCATGGTTCAACGAGGAGCTCCGGGAGTTGAAACACCAGAAGAGACGTCTAGAGAAGCGATGGAGGAAGAGTAAGTCCGAATCCGATCGAACACTTGTAAGAGCACATGTTAAGACTTACAAAGTGGCGCTTAAGGCGGCAAGATGCGCGTATCATGCTGCCTTGATTGCATCAGCGGAATCCCGCCCGGCCGCTCTGTTTAGGGTGACCCGCTCCCTTCTTAATCAGGGGGGAGTTGGGGAGCCCTTGCAGAGCAGTGCCGAGGATTTTAACACGTTTTTCGCTGATAAAATCGCTCAGATCCAGGCCGACCTCGACTCCAATTGGAATACAGAGTCGACTGACAACGAGTCAGTTGAGGTGACTGGGGCACGTACTTATCCACCTGTCTGGGAAGAGTTTGATCTGGTGACACCTGATGAAGTGGACAAGGCCATTGGAGCTGTGAGTTCCGCCACCTGTTTACTGGATCCGTGTCCCTCCTGGCTGGTTTCAGCCAGCAGGGAGGTGACACGGAGCTGGGTCCAGGAGATTGTCAATGCTTCCTTGGGGAGGGGGTCCTTCCCGGATCCCTACAAGGGGGCACTTGTGCGCCCCCTCCTCAAGAAGCCTTCCCTGGACCCAGCCATTCTCAACAACTATCGACCAGTCTACAACCTTCCCTTTATGGGGAAGGTTGTTGAGAAGGTGGTGGCGCTCCAGCGGTCCTTGGAAGAAGCCGATTATCTAGGTCCTCAACAGTCAGGATTCAGGCCCGGCTACAGCATGGAAACTGCTTTGGTCACGCTGATGGATGATCTCTGGCGGGCCTGGGACAGGGGCTTGTCCTCTGTCCTGATGCTTCTTGACCTCTCAGCGGCTTTCGATACCATCGACCATGGTATCCTTCTGTGCCGGCTGGAGGGGTTGGGAATGGGAGGCACTGTTCTTCAGTGGTTCTCCTCCTACCTCTCTGGTCGGTCGCAGTCGGTGTTAGTGGGGGGTCAGAGGTCGACCTCTAGGTTACTCCCTTGTGGGGTGTCTCAGGGGTCGGTCCTCTCCCCCCTACTATTTAATATCTACATGAAACCGCTGGGTGAGATCATCCAAGGGCATGGGGTGAGGTATCATCAATATGCAGATGATACCCAGCTTTACATCTCCACCCCTTGTCCAGTCAGCGAAGCAGTGGAAGTGATGTGCCGGTGCCTGGAGGCTGTTGGGGTCTGGATGGGTGTCAACAGACTCAAGCTCAACCTGGATAAGACGGAGTGTCTGTGGGTTTTGCCTCCCAAGGACAATTCCATCTATCCGTCCATCACCCTGGGGGGGGGAATCACTAACCCCCTCAGAGAGGGTTCGCAACTTGGGCGTCCTCCTCGATCCACAGCTCACATTAGAGAAACATCTTTCAGCTGTGGCGAGGGGGGCGTTTGCCCAGGTTCGCCTGGTGCACCAGTTGCGGCCCTATTTGGACCGGGAGTCACTGCTCACAGTCACTCATGCCCTCATCACCTCGAGGCTCGACTACTGTAATGCTCTCTACATGGGGCTACCTCTGAAAAGTGTTCGGAAACTTCAGATCATGCAGAATGCAGCTGCGAGAGCTATCATGGGCTTTCCTAAATATGCCCATGTCACACCAACACTCCGCAGTCTGCATTGGTTGCCGATCTGTTTCCGGTCACAATTCAAAGTGTTGGTTATGACCTATAAAGCCCTTCCTGGCACCGGCCCAGAATATCTCCGGGACCGCCTTCTGCCGCACGAATCCCAGCGACCAGTTAGGTCCCACAGAGTTGGCCTTCTCTGGGTCCCGTCAACTAAACAATGTCGGTTGGCGGGACCCAAGGGAAGAGCCTTCTCTGTGGCAGCCCCGACCCTTTGGAACCAACTCCCCCCGGATATCAGAGTTGCCCCCACCCTCCTAGCCTTTCGTAAGCTCCTTAAAACCCACCTCTGTCGTCAGGCATGGGGGAATTGACATTTTTCCTCCCCCTAGGCTTATAAAATTTATGTATGGTATGCTAGTATGTATGGTTGGTTTCTAAACTGGGGTTTTTAAATTAACTTAAATTAGATTAGATTTGTTTACATTGTATTATTGTTGCTGTGAGCCACCCCGAGTCTGCGGAGAGGGGCGGCATACAAATCTGACTAATAAATAAATAAATAATAAATAAAATAAATATATATATATGTCACGTGTTTTTTGCTGAATTTGAAAATTAAAGGAGACTAGGATAGATCTATTTCGGCCTTATTTTGGCCTCATCAGCTAGCCACACCCGCTGGGACTTGAACCTGCAATCTTTGCCTTGTAAGGCAGAGAATTATCCTCTAGGCTACAGTATCCAATCCCTTCAGCTCTGCACCAGGGAAGGGTTACATATTTTTGTGTCGAATCACCCTGGTGTATTGAAGGAACATCACAGCTCCTTATTTGCCTCTCGGCCCAACCCAGGGCCATTTCCAAGGCAGTTAATTTTATTGATAGCCGACAATTCTATCTATATGTGTCACATGTTTTTTTGCTGAATTTGAAAATTAAGGGAGACTAGGATAGATCTATTTTGGCCTTATTTTGGCCTCATCAGCTAGCCATACCCACTGGGACTTGAACCTGCAACCTTTGTGGCATTTTTGGGTTTCTTCCCATGTAGGGTTCAGAGATTTCTGGTGACGTTTCGACGAGGTCCCACTCGTAATCTTCAGGCTTGTGCTTCTGTTCCATTTAAGTTGGTACACGTTTTTTGCCATTAGTAATTTAACTTATCGTTTCATATATACACAAATATTTCATCATTTATGTTTTAGGTTTTTTTCCTATTTCTTACTTTGATTCCTAATTTCTAGCCAATTGTATAATCTATTCCAAATTCTATAATAGTCTGATTTCTCTTCTTATTTATTTATTTATTATTTAGATTTGTATGCCGCCCCTCTCAGCATCATAATTCTATCCATTTTAGCACATTTTAAAATCTTACTAATCACCATTTCACCTGGGGGAAACTTTTTTTTGCTTCCAGTATTGTGCAAAGGTAAATCTGAGAAGACAACTATCTTTATGAATGTGAGATGTCAAGACATTACCGCACACTGGTCAAATTCCAGCTCAGAGAACCCTCTAGGACCCAAGTTTTGCTGGGCATCCAAACTGTACTTCTTGGGATAAAGTTGTGGCAAAAAGTTGTTGCAATCAGAGAAGAAGGGGACCTGACAATCATGTAAAGCAAAGCAAACACTGAACTTGGGCACATCTGTTGAAGTTTATCCTTCCCAGTCCCTTGAGCCATCGGGAATGGGTTTTAGAAAGAAGAAACAGACTTTTTGGAGCCACTGTAGTCCCAATAAAAGCCTTTAAAAGTAATTTCAAAATAATAATAAAAAAGCCTAAGCAAGGAGGTTTACCCGGGTGGTACAGTAGTTTATTCTCTCCGACAGTTTCAATAATTTTTACAGCTTGGGTTAAGCGAAATGCATGTTAAAAGAATCTCGCTTTTGCAGTGCCTGGCTTCTTTTCTCCCACTCACCCCACCTTCACCCCCTGACTCCCCAGCTTAAAAAATGAGCAACTTTATTTCCTGCCTAATCAGTAGGTTGCTTCAAGCCAGGCAGCATAGATAGAGACAGAAGTTGTACAGTTCTGATAAGGACAGTCCAGCAGTTCTAATCTACCATCTTCTTTTAGCCAGTCTTTGCAATTTTATATCATCTTTTCCTACTTCCCTACTAACCTCCTCCTAAGCATTATTTATATTCAGCAGGCCCTAATTTCTGCTGCTGTGCTTTATTCATATGGAGGCTTGGATTTTCTCTGTATGAATAAAGATAGGAGTCCGTCTGTTTATGTGTGTGTGTGTTGGGGCGGTGCTTTAGAACAGGGGTCTCTAACCTTGGCAGCTCATCTGTCTGGAACCCACACCACATCTCAGACATCAACACTCTCGAAAATGTCCAAAGATATTTCACCAGAAGAGCCCTTCACTCCTCCACTCGAAACAGAATACCCTACGAAAATAGACTAACTATCCTGGGTCTAGAAAGCTTAGAACTGCGGCGCCTAATACACGATTTAAGTATTGCCCACAAGATCATATGCTGCAATGTCCTGCCTGTCGGTGACTACTTCAGCTTCAACCGCAACAACACAAGAGCACTCAACAGATTCAAACTTAATATTAACCGCTCCAAACTTGACTGTAAAAAATATGACTTTAACAATCGAGTTGTCGAAGCGTGGAACTCATTACCGGACTCAATAGTGTCAACTCCCAACCCCCAACATTTCTCCCTTAGACTCTCCACGATTGATCTCTCCAGGTTCCTAAGAGACCAGTAAGGGGCGTATATAAGTGCACCGGTGTGCCTATCGTCCCCTGTCCAATTGTCTTCCCTTATCTTAAATATCATACATATTCTCTCCTTTTCTATCTATCTATCTATCTATCTATCTATCTATCTATCTATATCATATATATTTTCTCCTTATCTCTTATATCATATATATCCTCTCCCTCCCATCCACTTCTCTTCTTTTTTACTTTCTATCTTCATATATATTACTTAATGTCTATTCTCTTCCATATGTATTGTATATTGGACAAAGAATAAATAATAATAAATAATAAAAACTTTAAACCTGGAAGACTTCAACTTCCAGAATTCCCTAGCTAGCTTCCCTTTCTTTGCTGGCTGGGGAATTCTGGGATATGAAGTCCTCCAGGCTTAAAGCTGCCAAGGTTGGAGACCCCTGCTTTAAAACATCTACATAGCATAATGGAATGTTCTTCACATGAAGAATTTCTCCCTTACTTAAATATTTTAAATTAGAATTCTTCAATATAATAATACAATAAAGATATACAAAGGTATACAAAACTGTTGTGATTCAGCCTGAGGCTGCTCAGGGACCAGCTGTGTCTCTGCTGGCTCCATGCCCGGAGGAGGATGACAGCGCAGAGGAGGGGGCTGAACAGTCGGATGGGGGAGAGGAGATTCAGGAATGGGATGAAGGAGAACAGCATGAGAGCCCCGGGGGGGGGGGGGGCCTCTCCCCAGCCAGTAGCTTGGAGTCATTAGGTGATGACGCACAAGCTGTCATTGACATTAGACAGAGATGTTCAGAGCAACGAAAGGAGCAGTTAAAGAAATATTTTCACCATTGAATTAGAAACAGCTGGGTTTGGGTGTGGTCCTCATCAGCAGGGTTTAAAAGGCAGGCAAGGCCTTGAAGCCATGTGGAGTGTTATCAATTGGAGTTGCGGTGACCTGTTTTGATTCTCAGCGTCTCTGATCTTGGCTTGTGGCCTCGCAGTCTGGAAGACTTGTGGGAGGCGTCTGTTTGCTATCTACAGCTTCGTCTTGGCAGCAAGAATCTGGTATTGCTTCATGGACTATTCCCTTCGTGTATATATTTGAAGTTCCAGCATTTTTACTGTTTGTAAGGACATTTTCTGTTACCTGTGTTTTCCTTGAATTATATAAACTGCCTTTGCCTTTTACCAGTGTGTCTGGCTTCTCTTTTTGGGTTGGTATTGGCTTCTGGAGTGACCCAGACAGAACACAAAACAAAATGATGGAAAGTAAAAAAAAGAGTGAGGAAAAATGGGAAATGAAAAGAAAAGATACAATTATTTCTTTCTATTGAATAATCGCCATCTTGTTCTTTTCCCCATTTTCTTCATCATTTTTAATCCCCAAATCCAAGAATCATTTACTTAACCTTTTCCTTTTTCAACAAAAAGTCCTTATACAGAAAAGTTTCCAGTAATCCTTAATTCTTTTTAGACAGAGGAAGGCAAGTTAAAACCTGGTGGTTTGGTAGATGGATCACTAATGGCCAGCCTGCAACAAGATATCTTGGACCATTTGTCTCTCCAGGCATTCTCAGGATTAACACCTGGATAGCTGTTAAGTGAATAGCTATTTGCCACGCTAGTTTATAGGATTTCAATGTTGTACCGTAGTGGCATCATAACTGGATGTCCAATTTAGCTGACAGAAATAGCTAGAAAATTCACAGTGCATGAGCAAGTTCTCGGTGATTTTTGCAGATATTTTTGCTTCCGCACATCCACAGAAGCAAAAAATCAGCGAAAATCAACAAAATCTCACTTGCACGAGCATCCTCACGCACATATGTTCAGAAGCCAAAGGTCACGCGTGGGTGTGCATGCACATACATATCGAGCAGATGTCTTCAAACTTGGCAACTTTGAGACTTGTGGACTTCAACTCCCAGAATTCTCCAGCCTGCTAAGCTATGCTATGCTGGCTGGAGAATTCTGGGAGTTGAAGTCCACAAGTCTTAAAGTTGCCAAGTTTGGGGACCCCTGCATATCGAGGATGCATAGTTGCGTTCAGAACCCAATTTTTCAACCCGAGACTGCTCACCATTCCATCCATGCAACAGCCCACTACTGGAGGATGGGTTGGAATTATTAATCAGAAATTTGTCTCCTTGTTTAAAAAAAACAACCCGATATTTTGTTCATATTGATGTTAAGAGTTTCATCCAGAAATTACACAGCATGGCTAATGGGAAATGCTTGTGAAAACACGAAAAAAGACAAGGAAGTACTGCTGGCTTCTTCTTTAAAAAGTTGTTACTCAGCACTTTTCTTGTCTGAGGCCATGTTGCAGAATGCTGAACAAGGCATTTTCGGGATGTACTCATGACAATAAGAAAGGCTTCTTTGTGACTCAGTGCTGTTCTATACAATAAGAAAATCTTAGAAAAGGTGAGTCACCGAGGAGTTAGAAAATATGTCTATTGATTTTGTCAACAAGACTTGACAACATTTGTGAGATCATAAATGGGGAAGAATTATTCTTAAGAAATAAGGAGAGGGCGAACTAGATATTCCACTCTCTATAGAAAACATTAAGAAAGGTTGGGCAAGAGATCAAATGAGAATTGTACAAGCATAGGGAGTAGTGAGAAAGGAACAATCCTTAAAAGAGGAACTCTAGAGAGAGAGAGAGAGACGCATATAAGAAACCCGAAACCAGGGAACTGACTTGTCAATTCTTATGGTAATCATAATCTGAATTGAATGACACCTCATCCCTTTTGCCTAACTACTGCAATTCAGACTTGGCTTTTAAGAAAGAGATGGAGAAACAAATGGGAGAAGCATGGGAGACAAGTACTTTCGGCTGAATTCTGTGTTCAGTTCTGGAGACCTCACCTACAAAAAGATATTGACAAAATTGAACGGGTCCAAAGACGGGCTACAAGAATGGTGGAAGGTCTTAAGCATAAAACGTATCAGGAAAGACCTCATGAACTCAATCTGTATAGTCTGGAGGACAGAAGGGAAAGGGGGACATGATCGAAACATTTAAATATGTCAAAGGGTTAAATAAGGTACAGGAGGGAAGTGTTTTTAATAGGAAAGTGAACAGAAGAACAAGGGGGCACAATCTGAAGTTAGTTGGGGGAAAGATCAAAAGCAACATGTGAAAATATTATTTTACTGAAAGAGTAGTAGATCCTTGGAACAAACTTCCAGCAGACGTGGTAGATAAATCCACAGTAACTGAATTTAAACATGCCTGGGATAAACATATATCCATCCTAAGATAAAATACAGAAAATAGTATAAGGGCAGACTAGATGGACCATGAGGTCTTTTTCTGCCGTCAATCTTCTATGTTTCTATGTTTCTATGAATTGTTGTTACAATCAAATTATACATGATGCACAGCTCGGTGTGACTTCCTTTCTTGATATTATCAGAATAAACACAACATAGGAATGTGTGTATTACATGATTCCAAGCCACTCATTTAGTGACCATTGGAAGAAGGAGTAGGTTCTTTTTACTTTTTATTTTTCCCACTGGTTCACATCACGATGGAATTGCATGTTTGGCATTTACGCAAAAGCTTTGCTCTCTCGTGTGTGTGTCACTTTCTGGAAATGACCAACTATGAATACGCAGAAGCCTTGCGCATGTGCAGAGATTTTTTTCAATCTGTGGTGACCAGAAGACCAGTTTGGGAGCATGGACCAATCGCTACCATTTTGGTGAGTGACGCCAAATTTCCGCTACCAGTTCTAAAGAACCGGTCCAAACCATCAGCAAACCACCACTGATTTGATTTCACCAAAGCTTTCTTTCTTCAAAGGACAACTGTACTTTCCTTGAGGAAGTAGAAGAAACTTCTCACTTCTCATTGAGGAAGTAGAAGAATTCAATTCTGATGGGAGCAGGATGGAAGGGTAGGTGCTGACAGTTGAGATTGGATGGTCTCAATTGTCCACATTTTGGATAGTCCAGAGAGGACCATTGAATTGAAAGAGGGATAAAACAATCCATCTCTTTTACAATTTTACAATGAGTAGTATGTATGCTATTGGACTGTCCTTTTAATTAGGATTTTAGATATTAATTCCTTTTTCTTGACTTCTTTTTATTGTTGCTCTTATTGTAATTTTATAGTGTTGTAAGCCGCCCTGAGTCCTTCAGGATAGATAGATAGATAGATAGATAGATAGATAGATAGATAGATAGATAGATAGATAGATAGATAGATAGATAGATTGAACACTCCTCCCTCAACAGAGTTGGAGGAATAAGATACCACATTACTCCAGTTTACAGAAGTTCCAAGAAGATTTTACAATCAATTGAACTTTGATTCAGGTATCTTTGAGGGCACAGATAAACCCTCAAGTTTATCAACTGAACTATCTCAAAGAGTGCTGAAGACTAAATGATTGCAAAGAAATACAATTCTTACACACACACACACACACACTCTCTCTCTCTCTCTCTCTCACACACACACACACACATGTTCGATCAGAACCTATCCTTCCATCCCTTCACCTTCCACTCCCAACTGTATGGTAATGCATTGTAAATTAAACAATAATGGAGCTTCTTGGATAACAAGTGAAATATTTTCTTATTCCTCAAGGAAAAAAGCAGTCCAGATGATTTCTGAAGAAGAGCAAAAAAACCCCACACCTTTGAGACAACTATGAGACAACCCCACCTTTGAGACAACACACACATCTACTCCAAAGCTGTAATTCTATGAGATGTAATGAAGCAATAGCTGAGATCTGAATCATAATACCTTGGCTGGTGCCTCACACTTTTTAATGCGTCAATTAATTATTCCAAACTCTTTGCTTTTCGGGTTAAAAAAGGTCACAAATCCCATATTTAATTAAAACCTGGAACAAAGATAAAGTTTATATTTTTCAAAAAAAAATCAAGTAAAATGAATCCATTGCCTTTATTCTTTGATTGAGGCCATAATCATGTTGCAAAAATATATTTGACTATTTTTTGATTGTTACTGAAAATATTTTTTCCTACATTATACAGTGACTTACAGGAGATAAAATGAAATCACCTTCGCACCTAGACAGTAGATTGAAGATTTATTCAGCACTGTAGTAATTATCTTTATTCTTACCTCCCAAGGAAATGTAAGATTTTCTAGAGCATGTGATTAGTATGCTTACCTGTGATGTCCATGTATCAATTAGTGATTAATTTGTAGAGTAGAATAGCATAGAGTAGAGTAGAGTAGAGTAGAGTAGAGTAGAGTGGAGTAGTTTCCAGGTTGCAACGCCTTGGTCTCTTCACCCAGAGGGTTGTTGATTTATGGAATTCACTTCCAGAAGAGGTCATGACAGCTGTCAGCCTTGATAGCTTCAAGGCAAGATTAGACAGATTCATGGTGTATCAGTGATTATCGAAATGGTTGTCCATGTGCCGCCTCTATGTTGGTTGAGGCAGGCAGGAAGCCCTTGAGTACCATTTGTTGGGGGGGTCAGGGGAAAGGGAGAGTCTTGCCTTCTCTTTCTGCTCAAGATCCCCATGGACAATTGGTGGGCCACTGTGTGACATGGAATGCTGGACTCGATGGGCTTTGGCCCGATTCAATATGGCTCTTCTTATGTTCTTATGTTCTTAGAGTAGAGTAGAGTGGGGTGGGGTGGGATCAGATGGGGTGGAACGGAACGGAATAGAACGAGCTAGAAGGGAGTCTTCTAGTACAGCCCCTGCTCAAGCAATATTAATTTGATGAATTAATTAATTAGATTAATTATTTCTATAAGGGCCCTATATTACTTCAGAATTCCTTGAATTTGCAAGAACAGAAAGAGGACATTTTATGCCAACAATTCACCAATAAATAAAAAATACTGGCCATTTCATTGTTTACATTAGTAGGACAACATTACATTCTGACCATTTTAAAGTCAATTTTTAGAAGAGATATTTTCATCCAATCTGTGTTTGTATCTATATCTGTCTAATATCTGGCAACCCTGTGTGTATATTGATTTATTTATACGTAATTTGTGTCCGTGTTCCATATCAATATTTTTAAAAGAATAAAAGTTATTTACACATAAATATTTATTATATATTTCAGTTCTCTCTCTTTCTGCATCTGTGTGTATATTTGTGTATGGATTTTTATCTCAGAAAAGCACATTTTGGTAATTTGGGAAGATATAATCTGAGTTGCAAAACTCAGGATGAATGAAAATCCACATTAACCTCAGATGTATTGATCATGTCAGTTTGCATTACATTCTACACAGAATTTATAGGATTTCTACTGGCATCTCTGGCAAAAGAAGAAATGAAATTGAGATTTAACTGTAGCCTGATTCTGAATGTTTATTTTATTTTATTTGCAGTATTTCATATTCTTCCTTGGCAATGCTTTGCAATGTCTTTGGCCAATTTAAAAAAAAAAAAGCACCACCAAGATTTATTTCTGAATTTTGGAATGATAGGATTTCCCTGTTTTGAAGCATTTCATGATAGATCTTTCCTTGTAACAACAACCGTATGCCAGAATAGACAAAGGCCACTTGGACTGAACCACAAATAACTTGGAATCTCTGAAAATAGCAATCCAGTGAATATAAAAAGAGACATTCCAATTTAAAACAGAAGCTCAAAAGGTCATTAAAGAACCTCTATTGGGAATGGATTTTGTGCAGAGGTTGGCTTCATATACTGTAACAACCGGTTTGTCCAGCACTGAAAATGGGAGTGTGCGCCCTCCGTGCATGAGTGCGGCATCACAAAACATGGCCATTCACTTGAGTGCACCATCCTCACATGCATGCGAGGTCAAACAACACAGCAATATAGGATGGGATTGTGCTCAGGTGGGCCCACTTTCATGTTGCTACTACCTGTGTGCTCAAACTAGTCCAAACCAACTGAATCTCACCACTGATTTTGTGCAAGCTTGGTTCATACTATGTTCACATTTCCCCCAGCAAAATAGAGTTTCATAAAGATATGAAGTGCAGTTTCATGAACTGCAATTTAATGTTTCCAAATGTAAAATAATGCACTTGGGGAAAAGAAATCCTCAATCTGAGTATTGTATTGCCAGTTCTGTGTTAGCAAAAATTTCAGAAGAGAAAGATTATGGGGTAGTGATTTCCGAGAGTCTCAAAATGGGTGAACAGTGTGGTCAGGCGGTAGGGAAACAAGTAGTATGCTTGGCTGCATAGCTAGAGGTATAACAAGCAGGTAGAGGGAGATTGTGATCCTGGTGTATAGAGCGCTGGTGAGACCACATTTGGAATACTGTGTTCAGTTCTGGAGACCTCACCTACAAAAAGATATTGATAAAATTGAACGGGTCCAAAGACGGGCTACAAAAATGGTGGAAGGTGTTAAACATAAAACGTATCAGGAAAGACTTAATGAACTCAATCTGTATAGTCTGGAGGATAGAAGGGAAAGGGGGGACATGATTGAAACATTTAAATATGTTAAAGGGTTAAATAAGGTTCAGGAGGGAAGTATTTTAAATAGGAAAGTGAACACCACAAGGGGGCACAATCTGAGGTTAATAATAATAATAATAATAATAATAATAATAATAATAATAATAAATATTTTATTAGATTTGTATGCCGCCCCTCTCCGCAGACTCGCAGGTTAGTTGGGGAAAAGATAAGAAGCAACGTGAGAAAATATTATTTTACTGGAAGAGTAGGAGATCCTTGGAACAAACTTCCAGCAGATGTGGTTGGTAAATCCACAGTAACTGAATTTAAACATGCCTGAGATAAACATATATCCATCCTAAGATAAAATACAGGAAATAGTATAAGAGCAGACTAGATGGACCATGAGGTCTTATTCTGCCATCAATTTTCTATGTTTCTATGTTTCTATGACATCAGTTTCATAAAGATATAAAGTGCTGATGTCAATTCTGGTGATTTTTTGGGGGGAGAGGGGCAAGGCTAGGGGGGCCCACCTTGACCAAATGTCATCAGCCTAGTTCTAAGCACTTTTGAAACAATTCCAGAATGTTGCAATATGACACAACATGCTGAAATCATCCATGCAAGTCAGCACTGGTGATTTCAGGATGTCACGGAACCGGTTCAGTCACTGATGGTCCTTGGATGCCGCCATCTCTTTAAAAAATTCAGATTTTTTTTCTGATTAAAAAAAAATTCCAGGTTACTTTTTTTCCTTTGCGCATGCGCAGAAGCTGAATTGGTGGCACTGCGCATGCCTCACTATCTTGTTTTTGGCTCTTTTGGGGGGGGGATTTTTTCAAGGGTTTCTATTTTTTTTTTTGCACTGCCCATGCCTGTGCATGCAAAATGTGTGCACCTGTCCATGAAGTGATGACTACACAGCACGAGAGGAAGTGAACTAGCAGCAAGATAAATTAGAACACACTCTGGTTTGATCTAGGTACAGTGATACATCATCATACAAATTTTTTGAGATACGAACCCAGGGTTTAAGATTTTTTTGCCTCTTCTTCCAAACTATTTTCACCTTACGAGCCCGCCACCACTGTTAGGATGCTCCACCTCCAGACTTCCGTTGCCAGCCGAAGCGCTTTTTCGTGCTGGTGGGATTCCCCTGAGGCTCCCCTCCATAGGAAACACCACCTCTGGATTTTGCGATGCTGCAGCGGAATCCCAGCAGGGGAATCCCACTAGCGCAAAAACAGGTGCTTCAGCTGACAACAGAAGTCTGGAGGTGGGGTTTCCCAGCGAGGGAAGCCTCAGTGAAATCGCAGCATTTGAGATGCTGCGATTTCATTGAGGCTTCCCTCGCTGGGAAACCCCACCTCTGGACTTCTGTTGTCAGTGAAGCACCTGTTTTTGTGATGCTGGGATTCCCCTGCAGCATCGCAAAAACGCAGAAGTCCGGAGGTGGGGTTTCCCATAGAGGGGAGCCTCAGGGAAATCACACCAGCATGAAAACGGGCGCTTCGGCTGGCAAAAGGGGTGAATTTTGGGCTTGCACGCATTAATCGCTTTTACATTGATTCCTATGGGAAACATTGTTTCGTCTTATGAACTTTTTACCTTATCAACCTCTTCCTGGAACCAATTAAGTTCGTAAGACGAGGTATCATTGTATTATTAACAAGACCAGAATAGACATAACCATGGGACATGGTTACCCTCTGTTCCAGAATTTAGAGACTGCACACAGAAGATAATATGCCTGTACTGCCCTGAGCTAAAATTGTGCACACTAATGAAATTGCATAGCACCTTTCATATCTCTTCATGAATATCTGCTGGAAGGAAGAAGTTTTGATACAGATACAGTATATTAAAAATAGCTTATTTATTTGAAAAGAAACCCTGCCTAGCATCTTTTCTGCAAATGTAATGCAGTGTGCATTTTTTTTAAGAAGACATTTCATTACCAAAATAGGTAACATCATTAGCACACTGTGATGCATGAAATGAAATGTACCTGAAGAAAGCTATCAAGCTCAGAGAACACCCATCATTCAACCTTGAGCCACAAATATTCACAAGTACATGGTTTCAGATCTGGACCTGTGACATTCTGAGTTGTTTATTGAATGTTTGTGTGTATTAATTTTAAATTCAATTGATTTTGAGGGGGAAGCAAAATATTATTCTTGAAATCTGGATTCCTCTACTGTAAGTGGGAGTTTTGACAGCCTGAAAAATCATTTTGTGAAATAAACTAGACAAGAACATGGAGATAAGGAGGAACTTCCTGACAGTCAGAGCGATCACCAATGGAACAACCTACCTACCCACCACCTACACTCTGGACATTTTTAAGAGAAGATTGAACTGACACTTGACTGGGTTGAACTCAATGGCCTTCATAGTCCCTTTCAACTCTAACAATAAGTAAGTAAGTAAGTAAGTAAGTAAGTAAGTAAGTAAGTAAGTAAGTAAGTAAGTAAGAAAGTAAGAAAGAAAGTAAGAAAGTAAGTAAGTAAGTAAGTAAGTAAGTAAGTAAGTAAGTAAAGAAAGAAAGAAAGAAAGAAAGAAAGAAAGAAAGAAAGAAAGAAAGAAAGAAAGGTTCAGTATCTTCTTTTTCCCATATAACCAGTAGTGTTATATGGTTAGATGGCCTATGCATTTGTATTTGAATAGAGATCTTTTTAACATCCATATTTTATTTGTGGTTTTTTTTAATGAGGACACAATGTCAATATGCATCACAAGTCTATGTTTGACACGGCATATGCTAAATAAATAAAGACAAGAGGGAGAAAATCAAGATAGAATAGAATAGAATAGAATTTTTATTGGCCAAGTGTGATTGGACACACAAGGAATTTGTCTTGGTGCATATGCTCTCAACGTACATAAAATAAAATATACATTTGTCAAGAATCATGTGGTACAACACTTAATGATTGCCATAGGGGTCAAATAAGCAATGAAGAAGCAATATTAATAAAAAATCTTAGGGTATACGCAACAAGTTACAGTCATACAGTCAACATGGGAGGAAATGGGTGATAGGAATTATGAGAAAAACTAGTAGAATAGAAGTGCAGATTTAGTAGAAAGTCTGACAGTGTTGAGGGAATTATTTGTTTAGTAGAGTGATGGCGTTCGGGAAAAAACTGTTCTTGTGTCTAGTTGTCTTGGTGTGCAGTGAATAAATTTGGAGTTTATGTCAGCTTCTATAAATTTCATTGTTCAAAAAATTTGGAATTTCAGAAATTCTTCTGACAGCATCTTGGGCCACAATGTCTGTTTTTATGTCCTATCAAAAACTTACTCTCAAAGTTTATAATAGTTTCTTTGGCATTTCGGTTGGTGGAATTTTAAACCTCACTTCATTGCTAGAGATATCAGGAAGTGTTTAATCCAGTGATCTTGTGGTGTTGATTTATATTTCTTCCATCAAAGACACATAATTGTGGGTCATCTCCGCCCTGGTGGCCCAGTGGTTAGAATGCAGTATTGCAGGCTGACTCTGCTCACTGCCAGGAGTTCGATCCTGATGTGCTCATGGTTGAGTCAACCATCCATCCTTCCAAGGTCAATATTGTTGGAAGGAATATCCATCTAGTTCAGTTCCAAGCTGGGAGGCAGATGCTAGTAATATGGAGGCTGATTGGAAAGATGGCTTATTAATGAAATGGAAATGGTTTGTAGTTCTGATGCAGCTGACAAAATGGAGTTGAGTGTGGGTTTTTTTGTTTTTCGTTTTAAAATACCTTCTTTAGGTTTTGCACTTGAGCTTCCTGTTCCTGTGCAAGAACATGTATTATACTGGCTGTCAGATTCCTATGGGGTCATGTAGTAGTTATGTAGGGATAATAGCTGGCGCTATAGGCAAAAGAGAAAATGCATGTTTCCAGGTTTGGTTGAGGTTTGGACTGCTCTGGAGGGGGCACAATGAAGGGGCTTGTGTTCATTCATTCATTCATTCATTCATTCATTCATTTATTTATTTATTTATTTATTTATTTATTTATTTAACTTGACTTCTACGCCGCCCAATCCCAAAGGACTCAGGGTGGCTCACAACAATATAAAATTACAATAATAATAACAATAAACAATAAAAAGAAGTCATGGAAAAACCCCAAGCAATTTCTAAAATCCTAATTAAAACTTAAAAAACAGTTTAACAACACACATACTAGTCATTCATACTAATTCATATACTTGGACAAGCTAGTGGTTGATTCAGGGCCCCCAGGCCTGCCGGCAAAGCCAGGTCTTCGTGGCCTTATGAAAAGCTAGCAGGTGGAGGCTGTACAGACTTCAGGGGGGAGTTGATTCCATAGAGCCAGGGCCACAACAGAGAAGGCCCTCCCCCACAGTCTCACCAACCTGCATTGTTTAGCTGACGGGATCTGGAGGAGGCCAACTCTGTGTGCTCTAATTGGTCTCTGAGAGATATATGGCAGAAGATGGTCCCATAAATAATCTGACCCTGAGCCATTATAGGTGATAACCAATGCCTTGAATTGTGCCCGGAGACTAATAGGAAGCTAGTGCAGCTTGTGGAGTATACCGAGGTACACTCATGACAATTCGTGTGGCTGCATTCTAAACCATTTGGAATCGCTGAACACTTTTTGAGGGTAGCCCCATGTAGAGCGCATTACAATAATCAATAATCACCCTTTTGAAAGGGTGTTGGATAATTCATATTGTGGCTTAATAGTTTTGTCCTCTGTTGGATCTTGAGTGAGGGCTAATCCTACCATTCTACAATTGTTGAGACTTTGCTGCAGGGAATTTCAAAATATCCTGCCTTGAATACTGCCTGCAGTATTTGCTTTGCCTATGAATAGAGCTATCTAGATACTTGCCTTCCTCTTTCAATAAGCTGTTTATCTCTTAAATGCTGATATCTGTTATAGGCTATTAAAGAAGGTGGGGGCTGCTTTCTCTCTGCAAGAGCATATTTCTCCATTTCTCCCTTTTTGGGAAATATAGTACAGTGGTACCTCATCCTACGAATGCCTCTTCTAACAAACTTTTCAAGATACGAACCCGGTGTTTAAGATTTTTTTGCCTCTTCTTCCGAACTATTTTCACCTTACGAACCCAAGCAGCTGCTGCTGGGATGAAGGGGTTTCTTTTTTTCCCTTTTTTGAAAAAAGAAAAGGGAGGGGCTGCTTTGAGTAGGAAACATTTTGCAGAGAACAATGTGCTTGCAAAGGAACTGAAAGGGTGTCTTTTTAAGAAAGAAAAGGGAGGAGGGAGGGGCAGCTTGGGGGAGGAAAATTTTTGCAGAGAACAACATGCTTGCAAGGGAACTGAAAGGGTGTCTTTTTAAGAAAGAAAAGGGAGGAGGGAGGGGCAGCTTGGGGGAGGAAAATTTTTGCAGAGAACAATGTGCTTGCAAAGGAACTGAAAGGGTGTCTTTTTAAGAAAGAAAAGGGAGGAGGGAGGGGCAGCTTGGGGGAGGAAAAACTTTGCAGAGAACAACGTGCTTGCAAAGGAACTGAAAGGGTGTCTTTTTAAGAAAGAAAAGGGAGGGGTGCCCCCCTTGCCTTTCTTCCTTCCCACTCACCCTTTAACCTAGCCTTGCTTCTTCCACCCACCCCCTTTAGCTGCTCCTCCCTGCCCTCTGTTCGCCTCCCTTCTAAAGTTTGGGATTTTCCTGAAGGATTTGCAGGCATTATTTGCTTTTACATTGATTCCTATGGGAAACATTGTTTCATCTTACAAACTTTTCACCTTACGAACCTCCTCCTGGAACCAATTAAGTTCGTATGATGAGGTACCACTGCATTTCTCAAAATATTTCATTTTTCCAGGAGAAATGTTAGGGGTGCTGACTTTCTACAGTATACAGGGCTCAGTTTGTTGGGGGCAATATGCTGATATTAGCAAACTGCCCAGGAAGTGCTACAAAGCACTATTGGGCAGTATAGAAATGCTAAGTGCTATTCAAGAACTTCACATTAAAAATTTCATCAAACCGTGTTCTTTTTTAAAGGAATGTTCAAGCCATCCCTTACCACTCCCATAGAAACAGCTATTTTTGAATGTAAAAAAATATATCATTTTTTTCACAGCAATATTTTGCACTGCTATGAGGTTTTTTTTTTCATAGAACAGAATATCTGTCTAATGCTTTTTCATGTGGGAAGTTAGTTACATGAGTATTTTATTATTCACTGGTTCTCCTGTAATAAAAATCTCCAGGGGATAATCATTCTGTCAAGATGGATTAAATTATCCTGTCTCTTTGGGGAGGGGAGAAGAAAGCATCTTTTCCCCACTGAATACGAGTTTAGTGTTTAGCTACTGCTGTCACATATTCTAAGGAGTGCTATTTTAAACGGCATGGTATTTTTAACATTACTGGATCATTGGCAATTAGCCATTTGTGAATCCTTCTTCTTACTGTCACACTTACTTTTATTTCCTGAACTTTTTCTGTTAGACACAGTTACATTAACTACTGTACATAACAGGAATGAAAAGGATTTTTTTTTAAATGCCCCGAGTCCTTCAGGATTGGGCAGCATAGAAGTCGAATTCAATAGATAGATGGATGGATGGATGGATGGATGGATGGATGGATGGATAGATAGATAGATAGATAGATAGATAGATAGATAGATAGATAGATAGATAGATAGATAGATAGATAGATAGATAGATAAATTTTACCTTCCTTGCAATCACATCACATAGCTGGTTTCTATTCCATTTGTGTACAATTACTAATCCAAATTTCTTTGGAAATACTTTTACAAACCAGGTATCCTAGCTACATCTGTAAACTTAACATTTGTCTACTATGAGAAGAACTTTGTATTTATTTCTGTTAAAGTTCATTCTAGTGCAGCAGTTATATCCAATTTCTTCAACTTTTTTTTTAAAAAAAAATCCTGATTTTTTTAATTAAGTGTTTTCAACTTATGCTTAGAACAATATTGGAAGATTTCTTTTAAACAATAAACTTGCCGGATGTGCTGAAGTTCATATTCAATATATTACATGGTGTTCTTGTGATAGTATCTTTGAAAACAGGCTTACTCCATACATTGCTGCGGAATTCATTTGCAGCTAGGGGAAGTGTGAAATAATTTCAAAGGTTTAGCCTACAAACAGGGATTTCCCATGAATCATCTTTGTCTCCTGGGTCTTTTAACAATTGTGTGTACATGTCTGTGTGCATGTGTTCTGGGATGTCCTCCAACTGACCCCTACATTTAAAGAGACTTGATTGGAGTGGAAATTCAACAAGGAGAGAAGCAACCTAGAACCAAGGGGAAAATGTCCCGACAGTTAGAACAATTCTGATTATGGGGAAATCATCACATTTGCAGATGACACCAAGCTAGCAGGAATAGCCACCACTCCAGAAGTTAGCCTTAAGATGCAGAAGGATCTTGACAGACTTGAACACTGGGCACTTTCTAACAAAATGAAATTCTGTGATGAGGCAAGAAAAAAAAACCTGCACAGGTATTAGCATATGTGGTACTTCGATCAATAGTAGTAACTGTGAGAGGGATCTATAAGTCCTAATGGACAAACAAGCCAGCAATGTGCAGCAGCTGCCAAAAAAGCCAACACAGTTGTAGGCTGCATAAACAGAGATATAATCAAGATCACATGAAGTGTTAATACCACTTTATAATGCCTTGGTAAGGCCACACTTGGATTACTGCATCCAAGAGAGAAAGAAAGAGAGGAGGAGAGGTAAAGAGACAGATAGCAATAGAGTGAGAGGGTGGAGAGATAAAGAGAGAGATAGTGAGAGAAAGAGAGAGAGGGAAAGAAAGAGAGAGAAAGAGAGAGAGAGAGAAAAGAGAGAAAGAAAGAAAAAAAGAGAGAGCAAGTGACAGAGAGATAACGAGAGAGAGAGAGCAAGACACAGAGAGTGAGAGCGAGAAAGAGAGAGGGAGGGAGAAAAACAGAGTGAGAAAAAGAGAGAGAGTAAGAGAGAGGGGGGGAGAGAAATAGAGAGTGATCAAGAGAGAGAGAGCATGAGGGGAGGGAGAGAGAAAGAGGGAGAGCAAGAGAGAGAGAGAGAAAGCAAGAGAGTTTTTTTTGTTATTTTTTTTGGCTAAACGTTTTTTTGCTCCCCCCACCTCAGCTCAATGGTGTCCCTCTTTCCCACTCTTAAAATCTGGTCACTTTATTCTCCAAGGCACTTGAGGACAGGACAATAAGCAATCTGGTGCTTGTATTAGGTGGAAACTAATCAAGGAGAGAAGCAACCTAGAACTAAGGTGAACTTTCCTGGCAGTTAGAACAATTAATCAGTGGAACGACTTACCTCCAAAAGTTGTGAATGTGCCAACACTGGAAGTTTTTAAAGAAGAGATTGGACAACCAACTGTCAGACTTGGGTGAACACGGGCCTAGAATACCAATACTCATCTGTCTCTTGGTCCTTGAAATCCATGAGCAGCTGAGCCGGACGTGAACCACTAACAACAACACCAAGACAACTAGACACAAGAACAGTTTTTTTCCCAAGTGCCATCACTCTGCTAAACAAATAATTTCCTCAACATCGTCAAACAATTTATTAAATCTGCACTACTATTACTACTAGTTCTTTCTCATCATTTCTATCACCCATCTCTGCCCACTGTGTGACTGTAATTTGTTGCTCGTATCCTTAACATTTTTATTAATATTGATTCTTTCCTGATTACTTATTTGACTCTTACGACAATCATTACGTGTTGTACCTCATGATTCTTGACAAATGTATATTTTCTTTTATGTACACTGAGAGCATATGCACCAAAGACAAATTCCTTGTGTGTCCCATCACACTTGGCCAATAAACATGTCTATCCAGTTGGAAGATGAAGAGTTGTCTGCTGTATCTATTCGTTTCTGCCCCTTGCTTTTATCTCCAGAGCTAAGGTGGGGCTAGCAATGGTGGCTCTTCCTTCCCAAGGTTTAGCCCATAGATTTCCACTGTTCTCCTCTCCTCTGCCTTCTGCACATCCATGCCTCTGGCACTCGGACTCAGCTGTACTTCCTCTCTTATCAGCCACCTCCAGATCTGAGGGCTTTTGACTCTCCATCTGAGGGCTGATGGATGCCCAGGCTCCACCTCTGTCTATCTCTCTGCCAGCTCCATCCCTCTTTCCCTCATAGGTTAACTGGATGCTGTCCCTGATTCCCACTCCTCCTCCTTTTCTGATTAGGCTATGGGTTGGGATGGTGGCTGACAGGCCGCAACAGTCCATTTGTCATTCTGTGGTCAGACACCTGTGTTTTATGATCTTTTTTGCCAGACACCACAATTTGCATAATGACTGCCACAATTGCTTTATGATTGCTGCAAAAATAAAAAAGTTGCAAAATTATATTGGTCCTAATATGACCTGCATTATGTTTGTCAGGACTTATGTCCATAATTGCCAATTACATTGCAAGTTGAGGGCTACTTATAAAATGCAACCAGATATTTTAAAATCATTAATAGCCCATGGATACTAATTCACTGGAGACATTCCATTTGTAACGTATTACATAAAGGATTGTCCTTTCAAATGATAAATAATGCAGAGCATGGTATTAATGTAATGTGTGTGCTTTCTTTCAATAGAAAGTTTCCGAGGGCACTAGGAATGCATACACAGACCCAGGTGTACATATACACATGCACATATATACACGACAAGGTATAAAAATAATATGTGAACAACACAAGCATGGGTATCAGAAACTTTAATTAATGTTCAGTTACACTTTCAAGAAGGGCAGCATGTTATTTCTTCTGCCAGTTCCAGTTATGGAACCCAACTACATTGAAACTCAATATTGCTCCAACATAGCTAGGGGTCAAGAGTGAAATCCAGCAGATTCTAACATGTTCTGGACAACAAGTAGCAGAAATTTCAAATAGTTTGGAGAACCAGCAAATACCACCTCTGGCTGGCCCCAGAGTGGGGTGGGATTGGAGATTTTGCAATATCTTTTCTTCAGAAAAGTGGGGAAGGAATGGGGAATAATTTGCAGCATCCTTTCCCCAGGAGTGGGGTGAGAATGGAGGTTTGGCAATATCCTTCCCTTCCCATGCCCACTAAGCCACGCCCATCAAACCACATCACGCCCATCAAGCCACTTTCACAGAACTGGTAGTTAAAAAAAAAAAGATTTCACCAATGCTAGTGGAATAAATTTTTAAAAGTATACTGATGGATAGATAGATTGATAGATAGGTAGGTAGGTAGGTAGGTAGGTAGATAGATAGATAGATAGATAGATAGATAGATAGATAGATAGATAGATAGATAGATAGATAGATAGGCAGGCAGGCAGGCAGGCAGGCAGGCAGGCAGGCAGGCAGGCAGGCAGGCAGGCAGGCAGGCAGGCAGGCAGAAAGATAGATGATAGGTAGGTAAGTAGGTATGTATGTATGTAGGTAGGTAAACAGACAGACAGACAGACAGATAGATGATAGGTAGATAGGTAGGTAGAAAGAAAGAAAGATAGATAGATGATAGATGATAGATAGATAGGTAGGCAGACAGACAGACAGATAGATAATAGGTAGGTAGGTAGACAGACAGACAGATAGACAGACAGATAAATAGATGATAGATAGGTAGGTAGGTAGGTAGATAAGATAGACAGACAGACAGACAGATAGACAGACATTTATTTTAAAATGCTGCACTACCATTTTCTAGTCTCACCTTACCACCTGATACATTATATTTTATATCACCAATTTTAAACAATCAGACTCCAAAACCAAGGAGTCTAAAATAATCTCATTTATTGTCCCACAGCTATAATAGAAATCTTACCAAACTAAAGCAACCTTCAAGCAGTCCTCGACTTACAACTGTTGTTCATTTATAACAGTTATATCATCAACGTTTAAATAGCACTGAAAAAAATGACTTATGCCTTTTTTCACACCATTTATTTATTTATTTATTTACTTACTTACCTACCTACCTACCTACCTACCTACCTACTTACTTACTTACTTACTTACTTACTTACTTACTTACTTACTTACTTACTTACTTATTAGATTTGTATGCCACCCCTCTCCACAGACTCGGGGCGGCTCACAACAATAATAATAACAATATACAATGTAACAAATCTAATATTAAAAGAAAGTATCTAAAAACCCATCATTTAAAAAAAAAGCATACAACACAAACATACCATACATAAACTCTATAAGCCTGGGGGAGAGGTCTCAGTCCCCCCATGCCTGGCGATATAGGTGGGTCTTAAGCAATTTACGAAAGGCAAGGACCATTGTAGCACCCCCATAGTCTTGCGATCAAAATTCAAAGACTTGGCAACTGACTCATATTTTTCACGATTGCAATTTTCCAGGGATCAGATTCACTCAAAAACTGTTGTTACTAATTTAACAAGTGCAACGATTCACTTAACAATTGTGGCAAGAAAAGTCATAAAATGGGGCAAAACTCACTTAAATGTCCCACTTAGCCACAGAACTTTGGGGATCAATTGTGGTTGTAAGTCAAGGACTACCTGCCATTAAAGATATCCTCTGAGCACTCCTAGAGAGGAAATGTCTTCAGTTTCTTCTTCCCAACCAAACTATTTAAATTTCACTATCTCTTGGTCCTTTGGTCTGCAGCCCCTCCCTCCTGGGAATCCAGACTACATTCCACCCAGAGGTGCTCTTCATTTACCTTCCCTACTGGTTCGCAAATGTGAGCATGTGCACATCCTCCTGTGTATTTGCTTTATTTATGCACGTACCTTCCGGATATGCTCCCAGCCTTGAAAATGTGGCTAAGTAGGATGGCATTACATCCAGGCAGGTGGGTGGGCCCATTTGCAGTTGCCGCTACCGGTTCGCTTCACTAGCAATTGCGTTCATTTTGCAGATGATGTCAAACTATTTAATACGACCGACAATACTGCTACCCTTCAAAAAGACCTTGAACAAGTAGCAGAATGGTCTAAAACCTGGCAACTTCAAATCTCCACCATTAAATGCTCTGTCTTACACATTGGTAAAAAGAATCAGAATATTAAATATAAATTTGGAGGAATTGAACTTATTGGTAACCCTCAATCTGTCAAAGACCTTGGAGTACTCATATCCAATGACCTAGGTCCCAAAGCCCACTGCAACAACATTGCCAAAAAGGCTTTAAGAGTTGTTAACCTAATCCTTCGCAGCTTCTTCTCTGGTAATTTTGAACTGCTAACAAGAGCTGACAAAACATTTGTCAGACCAATCCTAGAATACAGCTCACTTGTATGGAACCCACATTGCATATCTGACATCAACACAATTGAGAGAGTCCAGAAATATTTCACAAGAAGAGTCCTTCACTCCTCTTCTCACAACAAAATACCTTACTTCGCCAGACTCGAAATTCTTGGTTTAGACAACTTACAACTCCATTGTCTCTGTTCCGACTTAATTATAGTTCATAAAATTGTATACCAAAATGTCCTACCTGTTAAAGACTACTTCACCTTCAACCGCAACAACACACAAGCACGAAATCGATTTAAACTAAATGTCAACTGCTCCAAACTTGACTGCAAAAAATACAACTTCGGCAACAGAGTAATCAACGCCTGGAATGCACTACCTGACTCTGTGGTTTCTACTCCTAACCCCAAAACCTTTACCCTTAGACTATCTACAATTGACCTCTCCCCCTTTCTAAGAGGCCTGTAAAGGGCGTGCATAAGCGCACCACTGTGCCTACCGTCCCTGTCCTATTGTCTTCTTTTTGTTACTCTTTTTCATTACTTATCTAATGTTTTATTTGTGCAAATTACCACCCTATAATTGTTTGACAAATAAATAAAAAATAAATAAATAAATTAAAACAAACCAGCTGAATACGACTTCCAATTTCACTGCATACAAATTCTGAAGCCAAGCCTGTACTGGTTTGGTTCCAGTGAAAAAAATAGCAAAGAGAACACAGAAAACACTCCATCATTCAACGAATGAGGCAGTCATTCCCTGTAACTGATTGGAAGCATATTACAGACAGAGGAATTGAATATATGATTTTTGAACTGTTGTCAATATTAAGAGGGTTTTTGTGGATTTTTGTTCCCAGTTTGACTGATTGGGACTTCTCCTGGGGGAGGGCAGGCAAGTTGGGGTACAGTAGGTGAAATATTTTCTGCACTTTTTGCAGAAAGCCACAGATAATTTAATGGCTTTAGAAAGATGGGAGAAAATGCCAGTATAAACGCATAATAGCTTTGGAATCCAGATGATTAGTTGAACACAGAGACAAAAGGTTATACCAAGGACTAACAATAAATACATAGGGAGGATTGCATGCATATTTATGTAATGATTTCCCTACATTCCATTCATCCAAAAAGTCTCTCTAGAAAAACCCCATATTTTCCAATATTTTCCCCTCATTGGAGCATCTGGGTCCACCTTTTTAATATTGAATTGCATCCTCTCCCTTCCAGAAAATAAAACAGAGCCAACAGCATACACAGTCAAATAAGTCGGTCATTTATTTGACAAAGCGTTAAAGAAAGAGGTGGCATTTATACAAGATAAGGGAATAAAGCAAGTCAAGGCACTGTAAATTATGGCTTACGGTGAAAGTGTATACACTGTTATTATAAAAGTTATAGCAGTGATTTATTTTTAGCAAGTTGTCCTATCTTTCCTCAAACAATCCATTTGTTAATCTAATACAGGATTTGAGTCATTTCGTACCTCTTAGATCTTTAGCCCTGGTCACCATATGTTTAAAAGGGATGTTTATTTTTTCCCCCTTTAATTTTTTGCAGCCACACAGAAGGGAATGTTCATTTGAGACAAGATCTAACAGAGAATGGTGGATGGAATATTAGATTCAAAATCTGGGTTCAAACGCTTGTGGAAGCTCACAGCCTCTCTTGTTCAGCACCTCCACTTTGAAGAAAGGCTGAATGCAGATGTGTTCAGTTTCAAGCTGCAGTTAATCATAAATCCAGAAGCACCCAGTCCAGAGCAGAGTGAGCCAGATAGTAATAAAATGAGTTACAAATCAGCTCTGCAGCAGCAATTTGGGAAAAGAGATTTTTGTAGCCAAGGTTTGAAAATCCCCAATCAGTGCACTCAGAAAATGATAATATCTCATTACGCCACATGGGAAAAAATGAGAATGAAACATAAGGATGCTATTTTCAGTGGCTTTTCCCCAAATTCTCCCCTAAGGTATTTATGTTTCCAAAGTGGCTTACAAACCACTTTGTAATTTTCACAGGTATAGGTATGAAGGTCTTGGCATATTCAGGTCTTTTCTCATATAAGGCTACAGGAAAAGACCCAAATATGCCAAGACATGCATACATACATGTTTTTTTTTCTGTCAATCTAATATTATTTTCTGAGACGGAGGGGGTCCTGTGTTCTAGAGATTAAAACTACTATTTTGCAAGGCAGAGGCTCCCAGTAAGGGTATGGCTAGCTGATGAGAGTAAAATAAGCTCAAAATACTAGTCTCCCTTCCTTTTCACTTATCAGCAATATGTGTGTGTGTTGTGTTCATGTGTGTGTAACATATTTTTGCTGATAATGAAAATAAAGGGAGACCAGTTATAGATCTATTTCAAGCCATTTAGGTCTCATCAGCTAACCATAGCCTTACCAGGATTTGAACCTTGGCGGCCTACTTATACATACACACACACACACACACACACACACATACATACATGCATACATACATACATACATAGGTGCATGCATGCATACATACATACATACATACATAGGTGCATGCATGCATACATACATACTTACATACATACATACATACATACATACATACATACATACATACATACATACATACATCATGGAAACTTCTAACCATTTGCATAAGCCAAATTTCTGGAACTGCACATAAGTTGTTACCTTTGGGGGGGGGGGTTGTTGCAAATATTTTTTTAAAAAATGGCACTGTGCTTGCGTGCACACTCAAAGTGCATGCATGGTTAAGTTAGAACATCCCCTCCCCAAGTTCCTAATAACTTTATGGTTTGGGGGCACCACAACATGAGGAACTGTATTAAAGGGTCACGGCATTAGGAAGTGGGGAACCACTGCTCTAGGCCAATCTCTTTATTTTTCCAGTTTCGGGCAAAACCTATTCTTTGCTTTTCTTATAATATGTATTATTTAGCAGATTACCCCTTTGCTGTGTTTCTCATTTATAATTTGTAAATGACATTTCCTAAACTGATCAGTCTAGTTTCTTGAAACTGACCACTTGGTGCTGATCAGGCCTACCTCCCTCTTGGATGTAGCCCTCTTTTCTTTATCCTATTCCTTTTATCGATTTTAATTAGACCGTGATGGTGAACCTATGTCACAGGTGCCACAGGTGGCATGCAGAGCCATATCTGCTGGCACGCGAGCTTTTGCCCTAGCTCAGCTCCAACGTGCATGTGTGTGCTGGCCAGCTGATTTTATATCTGCCTGACGACCGGCAGCAGGGAAAGCCGCGGGGATTGGCGCCTTCTCCAAGGTGCTGATTGGCCGCGCTTACTAAGTAACAATGCAGGCGGGAGATTATGCTGTTCTGTATTGGTTGGCTCCTCAGCCTGTCTGCTGTATAAAATGTTATGCTTGTGCTGAAACCTTTCATGTGTGTATCTGCCTGCTCTGGCATGAGTTCTTAAAATAAACGGCCTGAATTATACGTGAGTTCCAGTTATTACATTTGGCGACGAGGATTCCTACTATTGTGGGTAAATATACTTACCACAATGTCTACCCACGTATCTTTTCCCCCCTTTGATCCACAAGGGGAGACCTGGGACTCATACGTGGCCAGGTTTGACTGTTTTCTAATTGCGAATGGATTTTCAGAGATTTCTGGTGACCGCAAAAGGGCTTATTTCCTCGGATTTTGCGGCACGGAAATGTTCGAGACAGCTCGAGCGTTGTTTGCCCCGGTTTCCATAAACAATGTGCCCTGGGACGAGTTTCTAAAAACTCTTCAAGATCATTATGCCCCGGCTCCCTCCCGTTGTGCTCGACGGTATAAATTCTATCAGAGGAATCAAGGTGAGGGGGAATCGATAAATGACTATGTAGCTGCCTTACGCAGAGCAGCTCTTTATTGTGAGTTTTTGGATTTGAACGATTACCTCCTTGATAGACTGGTATTTGGCATAAGAGATGGTCGCCTCAAACGGCGTTTATTGGCCATCCAGGATTTGTCATTTCACACGGCTTTGTCAGAGGCCAGGGCATTTGAATTGTCCACTCAATCTGTGGCTGCCATGGACTCTTCAGTCAATGTCACCTTGCCAAGTAGCCCTTCCCCAGATAAGCCAGGGGTTCCTGCAGATGCGGACGGGGCAGCGGCGCCTACTGAGGAGGAAGTTTGTCGGTTGACAGCGAGTCGTGGACGGGAGCAGCCACCCAACCGGCCCTGGGCTCCACTGTCTCCTTGCCGAGGGTGCGGAGGGGGACACCTCAGAGTAAATTGCTCTTTCCGTGGTGCTTCTTGCTGGCGCTGTGGTGCAAAAGGGCACATTGCTAAGGTTTGCCGGTCCCGTAGATCTCCTCCGCCGGCTCAAAGGGATCAAAAAGACTATTCTAACTCAGGCTCTCGGTGGCAGAGACGGTCCTCGTATTCTCGCCGGGAAGACTGCAATGCTATTTTCACTTCTCCGCGTTCAACTACAGCGTACGTGCGAAAGACGTCCTCCGCGGTGGACAAGATTTCTGTGTGTGTGCGCCTGGGCCACACTGTTTGCCCGATGCAAGTCGACACTGGATCCGCCCGGTCCCTGGTGTCCTGGTCAACGGCAAAACGATGTTTTCCTGCGCTACGGAAGTCTCAGCTTCGGCCGTGTCAGCTCAACCTCAAGGACTATCAGGGAACTCTCATTCCTCTTGTGGGGGAGGGTACCTTTACAGTTCAATTTAAGGCTTTTTCTGGCAAACTACCTTTAATTATTGTGAATGGGCCTTTTGCCAATTTGTTGGGGCTGGACTGGTTTACTGCTTTGGGGTTATCTGTGACGGGAGTGAATACTGTAAGGGAGGAGACGGGTTTTGACAGGTGGGCCAAGGAATTTCCCTCAGTGTTTGACTCCAGCCTGGGCTGTTACAAGGGCTCTTTGATTTCTTTTAGCTTAGACCCTAGTGTCCCAGCTGTCCGACTTAAACCCCGCCGTGTACCCATTCCTCTGAGGCCCAAAGTGGACGAAGAATTAGATAGATTAATTAGCCAAGGGGTTTTGGAGCCTATTGACCAGGCAAAATGGGAAACCCCAGTAGTTATCGCGGTCAAGGGGGATGGGGGAATTCGCTTGTGTGGCGATTATAAATGTTCTATCAACCGGGCGCTTGCACATCATTCCTACCCCCTGCCAGTGGTGCAGCAGCTGCTCCACTCACTTGGGAAGGGCAGGTTGTTCGCGAGGCTGGATTTAACGCAAGCGTACCAGCAGTTACCTGTAGACCCCCAAACTGCTGAGGCGCAATCGATAATTACTCACCGGGGGGTGTTTAAGTGCAACCGACTTCAATTCGGGGTGTCTATTGCCCCTGGAATTTTCCAGGGGCTCATGGAGCGGTTGCTCTACGGAATTGGGGGAACCGTCCCCTATTTCGATGATGTATTGGTTTCTGGGGGGACGGTGGAGGAGTTGGAGATGAGAACGAGACAGGTACTGTCCAAGTTTAGAGACGCTGGCCTTAAGTTAAAGGCAAAAAAGTGTGTTTATGGGGTCCCGAGTGTGGAATTTTTAGGTTTCACAGTAGATGCTGAGGGAATCCACCCCACAGGGGACAAGACGAGAGCAATTAAGGAGGCGCCGAGGCCACAGTCAAAGCAAGAGCTGCAAGCTTTTTTAGGTTTATTAAATTTTTATGCCGTATTTTTGCCTCACAAGGCATCGGTCGCTGAGCCGCTCCATAGGCTGCTCGATAAGGAAGCTGTTTGGCATTGGGGGCGGCGGGAAGAGTCCGCATTTTTGGCGGTAAAAGAAATTCTGACTTCCAACAGTGTACTTGCCCAGTACTCCCCAACGTTGCCTTTAATTCTTACATGCGACGCTTCACAGTTCGGCGTGGGGGCGGTGCTGAGCCATAAGTTGCCAGATGGGAAGGAGGCTCCATTGGCATTCTTCTCCCGCACTCTAGCTAAGGCAGAACGGAATTATGGGCATATCGATAAAGAGGCTTTGGCTCTGATTGCGGGGGTGCGGAAATTCCACAACTATCTGTATGGCCGGCATTTCGAGCTCGTCACGGACCATCAGCCTCTGTTAGGGTTACTAGCTGGGAACAGGCAGAGTCCGATTGTGTTGTCTCCGCGCATGTCGCGCTGGATAATATTTTTAGCCAATTATTGTTATACGTTGACTTACCGGCCTGGCCGTCACATTGCTCACGCAGATGCCCTGAGTAGATGTCCCCTTACTGAGCTCCTGTCAGATCCTGCTCCAGCCAGCACGGTTTTGGCCATTGGGGATGAGCCTGTTTTATTGGCAGCTCCGGAGGTAGCCAGGGAGACGGGGAATGATTTAATTTTGTCCAGGGTTAAGCAGTGGATTCTCTGAGGCTGGCCTGCCTCTTCTCCTGGGGAAGAATTTGCCCTATATTTCCGTAGCAAGATAGAGCTGTCAGTGGAAAGGGGTTGTGTGCTCCGTGGGAGTAGAGTAGTAATTCCCCCCAAGCAACGTGCACATGTTCTGTCTGTTTTACACAAAGGACATCCCGGCATTGTCCGTATGAAAGGGCTAGCTAGGGACTATGTGTGGTGGCCTGGCATGGATAAGGAGATAGAACAGCGGGTGGCAGCTTGCCAGGTGTGCCAAGAGAGTAGGTCTCTTCCCCCCCGAGCAGAAGCGTTGAGTTGGGAGCCACCTGCGGGGCCATGGGCAAGGCTACACATTGATCTGGCCGGTCCTTTTTTTGGGCGAGAATTTTTTAATAGTGGTGGATGCCCACTCTAAGTGGCTGGAGGTGGCCCGCTTGAGGTCTACTCAGTCTATGGCTATTGTGGCAGTTTTGGAAACGCTGTTCGCGTCTCATGGGTTCCCTGACATACTTGTCTCGGACAATGGCCCTCAATTCACTTCTGTGGCTTTTGAGTCGTTTTTAGCAGCTGTGGGCATCAGACATGCCCTGGCATCTCCTTGGCATCCCGCCGGAAATGGGCAGGCGGAACGCATGGTACGCTCTGCCAAGGATGCCCTCAAACGGATGCCACATGGGTCGTGGCACCAGAGAGTCACGGAGTTGCTAATGGCCCAGCACTCCACGCCATGTGTGGCAACGGGTAAGACTCCGGCCGAATTGTTAATGGGCAGGAAGCTGAGGATTACCCTGGACAGGTTACATCCCTTATATGCCCCTGCTGCACAGTGGCCAGAGCCAGCGGGAAGGAGAATAGAGGTAGGTGACAGGGTGTATGTGCGGGCATACGCAGGGGGGCAGAACTGGAAGCGGGCAACCATAAGTAGAGCATT
The DNA here is from genome assembly GCF_031021105.1 of Erythrolamprus reginae. Taxonomy (NCBI): domain Eukaryota; kingdom Metazoa; phylum Chordata; class Lepidosauria; order Squamata; family Dipsadidae; genus Erythrolamprus; species Erythrolamprus reginae. The sequence goes on along the minus strand of NC_091963.1, from coordinate 16,902,755 downwards.
AGGGCCTCGTTCCTTTGAAGCAATATTAAGGGATGGCCGGGTTTGGAAAAGGCATTTAGACCAAATCAGGGTGGACCGGGCAAGAGATCAGGAGGGCACAGAGAGAGGGGAAGGCTTGCTGGAAAGAGAGGTGTTTCCATTACCACCCCAAGTTAGGGACTTAGGAAGTCCTGCCCCTGACATCTGTGCAGGAGAGGCTTCTCCGCACAGGGAAAGATTGACAGAGGGGGAGGCCCAGCCGGCGTGTCAGGAAGGACTCAGACGCTCCAGCAGGATTTCAAAAAGACCCGCCTATTTGAAGGATTACGTTTGCTCCATCCAAGAAGAAAGGAGTGTTATATCTGCCTGACGACCGGCAGCAGGGAAAGCCGCGGGGATTGGCGCCTTCTCCAAGGTGCTGATTGGCCGCGCTTACTAAGTAACAATGCAGGCGGGAGATTATGCTGTTCTGTATTGGTTGGCTCCTCAGCCTGTCTGCTGTATAAAATGTTATGCTTGTGCTGAAACCTTTCATGTGTGTATCTGCCTGCTCTGGCATGAGTTCTTAAAATAAACGGCCTGAATTATACGTGAGTTCCAGTTATTACACTATTCCTTTTATCGATTTTAATTAGACCGTGATGGTGAACCTATGTCACAGGTGCCACAGGTGGCATGCAGAGCCATATCTGCTGGCACGCGAGCTTTTGCCCTAGCTCAGCTCCAACGTGCATGTGTGTGCTGGCCAGCTGATTTTTGGCTCCCACAGAGGAGAGTGTTTTTTGCTTACAGAGAGCATCCAGGGAGAATGGGGGAGGGCATTTTTACCCTCTCTCAGCTCCCCAGGAAGCCTCTGGAGCCTCTGGTGAAACACGAGCCTACTGGGCCCACCAGTAGGCCATTCCAGCTTCCAGGCCTATCTCCCTGTTGGATGTAGCCCTCTTTTCTTTATCCAAGGGGTGGGGAAAAACATTTTCACCCTCCCCAGCCACTGGATTATGGGTGTGGGCACTCATACAAGCATGATTTTGCGCACCCACACTCTTTTGGCACCCGAGGAAAAAAAGGTTCACTATCACTGATCTAAGCAATCCATACATTCTTTCAGCTATATTCTGTCCATTTGAAGGAGAGCCACAAATATGGGACAAAAACTATTGTTTACCAAAACTAATTTAACCAGGGCGTTGACCAACTGGGAATAACTGCTCCCTCCAACCCTTAATATGCACAAAGAGTGTGTCATCACGAAGACTAATTTTCCTGCTCTGTCCAGCAATAGAAGGTCAACAGGGCAGCTGGTTTGGCTTGTATCAAGTACCATTACTTAAGAATTTGACTGAAATGCAATACTCCCTTTCAAGTTAACCTATTTGGCATCCCAGCTCACAAAGATCTGCAGAAGCATAAGAAGCAAAAACATTATTATTATTATTATTATTATTATTATTATTATTATTATTATACATAAAAAGGAAGCAAAGCCAGTTTACTGACTGATAAAGAGAAGGATGGATTTCTGAACCTCCCTATTCAAATATGTTCCTTTTGAGCCTTATTACCCATAAAAGGGAAAGCATGCAAATGTTAATATGATAAGGAGTAACAAAAGCTGCTAGACGTCATTGGGTTTATTAGAATGTGATTAATCCTGGAACAGGACAGCTAGAAGATAGGAGCATTATAACAGATATCTATGTCTTCCATCTCTGTTCATATAAACTAAACTACCTCAAGCATCGCCCTGCCCCCCCCCCCTCCATGGGAAATGAGAGAAGGAAACAAAAGCAGTCAATTGTTCAACAGCTGATCAAATACACTAGTAGTAATTCCAAAAATGCATCTCTGCCCTTGATGAATAGCATATGTTTAGTGACACTCAGCATTCATAAATTCAAGGCCAGGTGTGCAGAACTGAAAATTAAACAAAAGAACTTTCAAAGGACCTTGACTTTAGCAGAGAAGCTTGTCTATAAATCCTCATGGGATCTCTAGAGAAAAAATAATAATAATAATGAAGAAACACATTGCAAATACAAGGATAGGGGGGGTGGAGAGAGAAAGGAAGAATGAAATCTCCAGTAATATTTCCTTTACAACAGCATGCTCATTTTTATGAGATATATCATAAAATAAGCAAGCATGCAGGCAAACAAAGGAAACAGTGAATTAAAAATATTGATCCTGTAAATTGATCCCATAAAAATATCGACCCTATAAACAACACTGATACAGCACTGGCAGTAACGGTAATGGATGGTGGATGATAGATGATAGATAGATAGATAGATAGATAGATAGATAGATAGATAGATAGATAGATAGATAGATAGATAGATAGATGGATGGATGGATGGATGGATGGATGGATGGATGGATGGATGGATGGATGGATAAATGGATGGATGGATGGATGGATGGATGATGGACGGACGGATGGATGGACGGACGGATGGACAGACAGACAGATAGATAGGTTGTAGACAGAAACAAAGACTGGTGTAAGATTGACAGACAGACAGATAATAGATAAACAGACAATCTTTCAAAGAAGACTTAGCAAAATTTAGCTTTGATAAATTCTAGTAATTTCTTTATTTTCTTATTATTATTATCCCTCCATCCCTCCAATCAACTCGTAATGATTTGCTAAAATTATTTCCCTACTTTATCATTCAAAGGTGTTCAATTTCTCCAACCGCTCCACTTGTTTTTGTACAATCCTATTTTTTTTTTACAAACTTCCGTTCCTTATCTAACCAGACCTTGTCCATCTCTACCTACTATATTGGATTGGAAGATGCAGGATTCTCCTCCTGTATGTGGGTAAGTGATGGGCAAGATTAATCCTAGATTGTAGGGAATGGCTGTTGGGAAAAGTGGCTACCCATGAAGCTTGCCTTTTTTTCTATCTTCTTCCAATGCTCATATGCAGAAAGAAAACAATAATCTATTCAGTCCTTGAATCTAAAATCTTCTCATCTAGATTTTTTACTTTTAGTATATCTACATTGTTGTAGAAGTGTCATTATTGGTCACATGAAACCTTAGCTCAATTGAAGACATCCCTGCCTGGGGACCACAGGTCAATTCTGTCTATGCTAAAATAATTTTAAAAAGCATTTTATTACAATTCTCCAATTAAAAAACAAAAACCACAATATGATAAAGTTTCTCCAATTCTCCATAAACACTATATCAAGACAGCCTTTTGCACTGACCAAAATATAGCCAACATCTTAAGAAACCCCAAAGACAATATCCAGCTAGAAAACCAAGGAGTTTATGAAATACCACGGAAAATCTGCCCAGCCACATATATTGGACAAACTAAAAGAAGAGTAAATGCACACATTGCAGAACATAAAAACGCAGTGAGAAAAGAAGAAAAAACGTCCTCCCATTTCCAACACCTCAAAACTACAAGACGTGAAATTGACTTTGAAAGAACAAAATTAATTTCCAAAACTGAATACGCCAACAAAAGAATAATCATGGAAGCCATTGAAATAGAAAAAACACCCCCACAATATGAATAAACGTGATGATACTTCCCACCTACCAGCTAGCCCTTATCAACAAATGTATCCCAGCCACAAAAACTGAAACCAGACCCAGAACAATACAGGACACCACCAGCAATCACCCTCACCAGACCCAAACCCACACCCACCCTAGAGACCAAATACAACCACCACCCAGAAGCCAAACCACAGCAGAGCCTCCATCTGTTGCACCCCCCTCCGACAGGCACACAAAGCAAACTTACACACACCATAAACACATGACCACACCACAAGTTTGCAGCCAAACAAAAACCCAGGATGTTACACCTCAGACATACATTACAAAACAGCTGACTAGTCTCCAGGCTCCAACTACTCAGATTATCAACCCTTATCTGCAAACATCAACTAATCAGCATACATCAATTGCATCAATTACTCAAGGTGTTACCCCAGCAACTTAGCAGGAAGTTTCAACACAGCTTGCAGCTGCTGGAGAGAAGGCAGCTCAGATCACATTTTGTTCACCTTAGCACAAAGTCAAAAGCACCAGCCTGAAGATGACAAGTGAGACCTCAATGAAACATCACCAGGAATCTCTGAAACTTACACGGGAAGAAATCCAAATATGCCAAGACCTTCATATCTGTAACCATGAAAATCTACAAAGCAACAACCATCGCGATCTCTGGAATGTTTAAAATTTATTTAAAACTGCTAAAATTACTTTCATTAGTCTTCTACTAAGTTCATCTACTAAAGTCTACTAACTTCTGGTTGGAACCAGGCGGGTGTTCCAACTTACCACCGCTACTGGTGCTGATGCACCACAGCTCCAGATGAACTCTGAGCACATGTGGACGTCAGAGTGAAATTTGGCTTCTGCTGATGCACAGGAAGCAAATCTTGCAAGAAGATGTGCAGGTGCGCAATATTTCGGAATTTTTTTTTTTGCTTCCGTGCATTCAGAGAAGCAAAAAATCACCGAAAATCAATGAAATCGCACTTTGCAAGTGCGTCCTCTCATGAGATTTTGCTTCCTGCACATGCACAGAAACCAACTCTTGCTGGAATGCATGCGCTAGCACACCAGTCACCTAGAGCTGCGCATGAAGCTCCATTTCCATTAACGGTGTGGCATCCCCCCTCCATTCCAGTAGCAACCCAATATTGTTTGGAACTAAGACAACCTTATCTCTGATGGCTATACTCTGATCTGCCCGTTGCCATCTCCCTCATTCCTTTTGTGGGAATGAGTGTGTCTTTTGTGTGAGTGTTTGAGTGTGTATTTTGTGTGTCTTTTATCCAACCATTCTTTGGCTGCTGCTCTTCCTTCCATCTCCCAAGGTCATGTACATTGCTTTCTTATATGTTGTAAGCCGCCTCGAGTCCTCGGAGAGGGGTCGGCATATAAATCTGATAAACAAACAAACAAACCATTATACTCCTGCTAATTTGTTAAAAACCATTTCTACTGAAAATTGCACACACACAAACATTCAATGATAAAAATAATAGAATAACAGAATTGGAAAAGAACTTGGACGTCTTCTAGTCCAATCCCCTCCTCAAGGAGGATTACCATTTCAGATTAAAAAAGGCTGTCGGATCTCTTCTTAAAAAACTCCTAGGTTGGAGCATTCACAACTTCTGGAGGCAAGTCATTCCACTGATTAACTGTTCTAACTGCCAGGAAATTTATACTTTGTTCTGCCTTGATTCTTTGCCAGGAAATATGCCTTAGCACTTGGTAGATTTGGCATAAAGACCTTAAAAAAAATTCAAATACTGCCGTATGCCTACAAAATATTGCAAGCCATCATACTTCTTGTGACAAGCTATGAAAGTCAGGACTTTGAAGAAACGGGAATGGGAAGTGTATTTTTGAAGTTTAGTATTCAAGAAGACTCCTGTAAATACTGTGGATAGCAAAGGAAACAGACCAACAAAAATAAGTAAATAAACCCAGAGTTCTAAGTCAAGGTACAGCCATACGCTAAGTAAATAATAAAAACTCAAGTTACAAAACAGCAGGCTCATATTATCCTACTTTGGAGATATCAAGCTACCTGGAAAAAAAGACTTTAACGTTGGAAAAGTGGAAGGAAAAGGGATAGGATAACAGGAAGCAAGGTGGATAGACTCAGTTACAACATCAATGGATACTGTATTAGAAGATCTGAAAGTTAGATCAGATCATCATAGAGCTGACACCAAATTGATGGCACATAAATCCATCAGTTACTCACATATCTTTATTCTGGTCACTGACTAGAGCACAAAATTAATAGAGGATGAAACAAAATAAATCAGTTTGTGACTAGATAATTGCTGTTATCAAGCATGTCTAGTTTTTCAGCTGAAAATTTGTCCACATTCATATAAATGGAATAATATTGGTCTGATAACTATACATAAAATAAATCAGAATTGCCAGGATAATCTATTAAACCGGAAAGAGATGGTGCCTTGAATTCTTATTTTTTAAAAAACAAAAAATGAATTTAGCAGGACATTTTCTATGCTTTCAGCAGATCCCCTTCCTTAATTCCTAGATAATTTTTTGTATGAGCTCTTAAGAAGAGATTGTACTAAAAAGTACTAACTGATGTTACAATATAAGCCAATTGAATGTCTACTTGCCTTTATGATATAAACTTTCTACTTGTAATTTTCTCCCTCGCTTCCTAAGTGATGTTATTTGTTATCAGTTTTAATTGTGTGTTTAAGTATGTGCTTTTATATATATTCACACAAACAAACATACTTATTCTCTCTCTCTCTCTCTCTCTCTCTCTTTCCTTCTTTCTTTCTTTCTCTCTCTCTCTCTCTCTCAAACACACACAGACCCCTCAATTTTCTTCCTGTAATTTTCTTGGCAGTTTTTTTCAGAAGTAATTTGCCATTTCTGGCGCAGTGGTTTGAATGCAGCATTGCAAGCTAATTCTGCTGACTACCAACAGTTCGATCCTCACCGGCTCAAGCTTGACTCAGCTGTCCATCCTTCCAAGATCAGTAAAAGAAGGACCCAGATTATTGTGGGCCATATACTGACTCTGTAAACCACTTAGAATGCTCTGTAAAGCATTGTGAGCGGTATATAAGTCTATATGCTATTGCTATTGCCATCTTCCTAAGGCTGAGAGAAGGTGGTTAGCCCAAGATCCATCCAGCTGATCTAGGAAGACGTAGACTTTCATTCTCATAGTTTCTAGCCTGATGCCTAACCACTATACCAGAGGTCCCCAAACTTGGCAACTTTAAGACTTGTGGACTTCAACTGGCTGGAGAATTCTGGGAGTTGAAGTCCACAAGTCTTAAAGTTGCCAAGTTTGGGGACCCTTGCACTCTACCATACTAGCTCTCAAAAAAAAATCTATACCTGTTTTGTATCTGTATCTCCCTTCCCCAGAAGCGAGATTTAGAAGCCCATTTTTTATGTTGAAAGTTTGTGCATTTAAAGTTTAAGAATTAACTTTTGAAAGTCTGAACCGAAGCTATGCTACATTCCATGACAAGGCAGCTGTCAGACATACTGAGTAACACAGAGAAATATTGGCTGCTATTGAATGTCAGCCATCAAAATATTTTGTCACAGGTACCAACTCTGCATATGTTATAATATTTCATAATAGAGCCAAGGAGAAAACTTTCATCCTAAAAATAAGTCTGAATTAAGATTTTACTTCTTGGAGAAAAAATAGGCAAGCCATAACTATAGTAGGGGAAAAAATGATTTTCAGCAAAAATAAATTTAACATGGAACGGAGAAAATATCCTTAAATGTACAAAGAAGAAGAATGCTTGTTTTGGGTCCAATATCAGATTCCTTTCTGAATCTAGTTTGGTCAATAATTCCAAAGACTTGAGTGTGATTTTATTAAAGCCACTTGCTTTTGTTTTGTTTGCTCAGTGCATCTAGAAATAAGCCACGGGTTGCAATGCAGCCAAGAACGAGTTATTTCAGCTTCAATGTTCCTGCCAGGATTTGAGTGCAACCTTTTTCTCTCAAAAGAAGGGAAATGGAGGGGAATGACCCATATGAATTGATCGGCTGTGCCAAGTTTGTTTTATTTATTTTTTAATTTCAGACCAAGACGAAGAGTCCCTGAGTTCCATGAAAGGACATCCTTGTGTCTTTTTTCTTAAAGTTTTTTTTCTTCACTTTGTTAGAAAAGAAAATATGACATCCCACTTCATTTCAAGGAAAAGGAGAATCTACATGTAATTGGTGGAATTTATTTATTTATTTATTTATTTATTCATTCATTCATTCATTCATTATCTATCTATCTATCTATCTATCTATTTATGTATTTATGTATGTATTTGTTTGTTTGTTTGTTTGTTTGTATGTTTGTTTATTAGACTTGTATGCCGCCCCTCTCCGAAGACTCGGGGCGGCTAACAACAATATAAAAAGACAATCTAAACAAATCTAATATTAAAAACAATCTAAAAAACCCCAATTTTTTTAAAAAAACAACTCATACATACAAGCATACCATGTATAAATTCTATAAGCCTAGGGGGAAGGGAAAATTTCAATTCCTCCATGCCTGATGACAGAGGTGGGTTTTAAGGAGCTTGCGAAAGGCAAGAAGGGTGGAGGCAAGTCTGATATCTGGGGGGAGCTGGTTCCAGGGGGTCGGGGCTGCCACAGAGAAGGCTCTTCTCCTGGGTCCCGCCAAACGACATTGCTTAGTCGACGGGACCCGGAGAAGCCCAACTCTGTGGGACCTAACCGGTCGCTGGGATTCGTGCGGCAGAAGGCGGTCCCGGAGATATTCTGGTCCGATGCCATGAAGGGCTTTATAGGTCATAACCAACACTTTGAATTGTGACTGGAAATTGATCGGCAACCAATGCAGACTGCTGAGTGTTGGTGTAACATGGGCATACCTTAGGAAGCCCATGATTGCTCTCGCAGCTGCATTCTGCACGATCTGAAGTTTCCAAGCACTTTTCAAAGGTAGCCCCATGTAGAGAGCATTACAGTAGTCGAACCTCAAGGTGATGAGGGCATGAGTGACTGGGAGCAGTGAATCCCGGTCCAGATAGGGCCGCAACTGGTGCACCAGGCGAACCTGGGTAAACACCCCCCTCATCACAGCTGAAAGATGTTTCTCTAATGTGAGCTGTGGATCGAGGAGGATGTCCAAGTTGCGGACCCTTTCTGAGGGGGTCAATAATCCCCCCCAGGGTTATGGACGGACAGATGGAATTGTCCTTGGGAGGCAAAACCCACAGCCACTCCGTCTTATCCAGGTTGAGTTTGAGTCTGTTGACATCCATCCAGGCCCCAACAGCCTTGGAATGTGGAAGACTTGTGCTAATCTGGTGAAGAAACAGTAAAACAGTTCATGAATGCCCTGGTTTTGCTTCCTTCATTTGCTCTCTATGTTCTCACACTTCAATTAAATTCAAAGGACAATTCCTCCTCGTCTTCTTCTTCTTCCTCTTCCTCCTCCTCCATACCTGTTCTCCAGAACTGGTCAGAAGCTGCTAAAACGTAGCTCTGTCCACCATTGACAGAAATGATTTGTAAATAGATTTCTGCTATTTTCACCAGTGAAAACACTCTTGTTCAATCTGATCAGAGGTTCAATGGATTTGGATTATACAGAGGGAACAGTTTGCATTTACAGAGGAGGTATATGGGTGCTTCACGTAGGTTGTCCTTCTGTTGGAATGAATAAAGTTCTATCCTCGTCATATTGTACCTAAATAATTATCTGCCTATTCAGATAAGGAGGCTGTAAATATATTCTACACAGGCGGGAGTTGCAAGTTATTTTATTTTATTTATCTATCTATCTATCTATCTATCTATCTATCTATCTATCTATCTATCTATTTATTTGTCAAACAAGTATAGTATTATAGTACATATTAACATAACATAACATAAGTAGAACATAGAAACATAGAAACATAGAAGTCTGACGGCAGAAAAAGACCTCATGGTCCATCTAGTCTGCCCTTATACTATTTTCTGTATTTTATCTTAGGATGGATATATGTTTATCCCAGGCATGTTTAAATTCAGTTACTGTGGATTTATCTACCACGTCTGCTGGAAGTTTGTTCCAAGGATCTACTACTCTTTCAGTAAAATAATATTTTCTCATGTTGCTTTTGATCTTTCCCCCAACTAACTTCAGATTGTGTCCCCTTGTTCTTGTGTTCACTTTCCTATTAAAAACACTTCCCTCCTGGACCTTATTTAACCCTTTAATATATTTAAATGTTTCGATCATGTCCCCCCTTTCCCTCCTGTCCTCCAGACTATACAGATTGAGTTCATTAAGTCTTTCCTGATACGTTTTATGCTTAAGACCTTCCACCATTCTTGTAGCCCGTCTTTGGACCCGTTCAATTTTGTCAATATCTTTTTGTAGGTGAGAACGTAGTAATAGAAAGGATAATAAGACAGTAGGACAGGGACATTAGGCACACAAGTGCACTTATGCATTCCCCTTACAGACCTCTTAGAAAAGGGGAGAGGTTGATTGTAGATAATGTAAGGTTGAAGATTTTGGGGTTGGGGGAAGCAACCACAGAGTCAGGTAATGAGTTCCAGGCGGTGACCACTCTATTGCTGAAATCGTATTTTCTGCAGTCAAGTTTGGAGCGATTTACATTCAGTTTGTATCTATTATGTGCTCTTCTGTTGTTGTTGTTAAAGGTGAAGTAGTCGCTAACAGGGAGTACATTGGGATGTATGATTTTGAACAACAGTTAAATCAGTTCGGAGACGACGTAGTTGTAAATTTTCTAAATGTAGTATTTGAAGTCTGGAGGAGTAGGGTAATTTGTTACGTGAGGAGGAGTGAAGGACTCTTCTTGTGAAGTATTTCTGGACTCCTTCGATTGTATTAATATCTGATATGCAGTGTGGATTCCACACAGGTGAGCTATATTCTAGAATAGGTCTGACGAATGTTTTGTATGCTCTGGTTAATAAATCAGTGTTTCTAGAGAATAAGCTACGTAAGATTAGGTTTACAATTCTTAATGCTTTTTGGCAATGCTGTTACAGTGGGCTCTAACACTTAGGTCATTGGAAATGAGTACTCCAAGGTGAGGGTCCTCTGTGAGTTCAGTTTTACCAAATATGTATTTAGTTTAATTTAGTTTAATTACCAAATATGTATGTAATTTACCACTGCTACTGGAGCTCCAGGTGACCGGCAGGTGCACACCTGTGTCTGGTGGGCACACACATGCATTGGAGCATGAATTGGCTTCTGCACATATGCAGGAAGCAAATCTTGCGAGAAGACACATGGGTGCTTGAGATTTTGGCGATGCATGGAAGCAAAAAAAAAAAAATCCAAAAAACCCACCAAAATCTCTCACACACATGTGTCCTCTCACAAGATTTCACTTTCTGCGCAGGTGCAGGAGACAAATCTCACTCCAATATGTATGAACGTCTGCTGTTCACCCGGAGCCAGGGGTGGGAACACAGTGGGGTAGTGAAAATGGAGCTCCACCCCAGACCACTCAATTTGCACTGAAAGATGTTGAAAGAAAATGCAGGGCGTCCTGCACAAGCCACGCCCCCAGTGTGGTAGTAAAATTTTTTGTAGCCCTTCACTGCCCAGAGCTGTGAATCCTACAATAGGAACAGGCTAGAGTGCCATTCCAGTCCCCTAGAAATGTATAATTCATGATTAGTTCTGCTGAAGTGTGTGTGAAATACTTTGCTTTGATGCTTCAGTTATAAATCTTGAGGTTAGTCGAATGTATCTCGCTTTGAGCAAGGCAACTTCTTTGCATGCAAAGAACCTGCTTTTTCTCAAGCATAAAGATATGGAGGCAAATCCTGGCCTATGGGTTGTCACTGGTCCGTGGAATGCCAGAAACCAAGCTGCCCACACAAGTGAAGCTCCATCCACGGCACACAAAGTGGTCCATAGAAAAACCTCTCTCCATGGAACTGATCCATTGGTGCCCCCCAAAATTGGCGACCACTGACTTAAGCGCCAGGCATGGGGAAATTGATTCCCCTGGGCCATTCCCGCTTTATGTATGGTTTGTATGACACGTATGATTGATTTTATATCAAGGGTTTTAAATTGTTTTTTTTAACTATTGAATTTGTATTGTTCTGTTGCTGTTCTGTTGTTCTGTGAGCCGCCCTGAGTGTTCGGAGAGGGGCGGCATACAAATCTAATGAATGAATGAATGAATGAATGAATGAATGAATGAATGAATGAATAGACAAATAAATAAACAAACAAACAAACAAATGAACGAACGAACAAATAAATAAATAAATAAGCAAACAAAAAAACAAACAACACAATGGAAATTTTAGCTGAAGTCAAGCACAAGCTTTGATACTGTTTCCTCTTGAAGAGCAAGACCCAAATGAAATCAACTTAGCATGTTACATAAAGATTATCAGCCTTTATTTTCTTTTGTTTTGTACTTGGCCAAGAGCCCAGGCCTGCACTTACGGAAGGGGAGTTATGTAGCTGAGTTCTATTATTTCTTTGTGGGAGGTTTATTATAGGCTTCTGGTATATAATCTAAATTAGGTGTCTGGAAATTATGGTGGGGGAGAACACATTCAGATTTAGAAAGTGAATAGAAAGCTTTGAGTGAAATTCTCATTTAAAACACTCCCAATTTCCTTGATAGCTTTTGAAGTACATTGGAAGCTGTTAACTGTTATCAGCCTTCATTAATTAAACTTTCTTTTCAAACAGCTGCACAACCTAAATGGCACACTCAGGTTGTTGGGAATTTGGCTGCAGTGCATAATATTTTTTTTATAAAAAAAAAGATAGGCTAATTCCAGGCTACCGTTATTTCTTGCAGACTTCCAAATTGCATTACATCAGCCACCTTTGTCTGTAAAGGAATAAGGGTCAAAGGCGATGAATCCAGCCACTGTAAGTTGGTCCACTGAATCTTATCATATGATGGTTCACATTTAAAATAACACCTGAGGTGTTATTGTAGACTTATTATATTCACATTCTGTTTTTAAAAAATATTTAATATTTAATAATATTTACTGATCCATCGCATCCTGGACATAAATTGTTTCAACTCCTATCCTCAAAATGATGCTACAGAGCACTGCACACCAAGACAACTAGACACAAGAACAGTTTTTCCCCAAGTGCCGTTACTCTGCTAAACAAATAATTGTCAAACTATTCACTAAGGCTGCATTAATATTACTATCAGTCTTCTCACTATCTTACTATCACCCATCTCCTCTTACTTATGACTGTATGACTGTAACTTTGTTGCTTGTATCCTTATGATTTACATGGATATTGATTGTTTTCTGATTGCTTCTTTGTATCCTATGGCAATCATTAAGTGTTGTACCATATGATTCTTGGTGAATGTATCTTTTCTTTTCTGAGAGCATATGCACCAATGACAAATTCCTTCTGTGTCCAATCACCCTTGGCCAATTAAGAATTCTGTTCTGTTCTGTTCCATTCCATTTGTTTGTTTTTCAGCCTTCTGCTAAAAATTAACATTTCCTCATCAGTGTTTTTATTTTAAAATCCACATAAAATTCAAGAGTTCTCACTTAATGAAAAATCACTTAGCAACTGTTTGAACTTATGAAGGACTCTGAGATGCTGAAGTCGCAGCATGATCAATTCTGTTATCCTTATTAGATATATAATAATAATGATAATGATGATGATGATGATAATGATAATAATGATAATAATGATGATAATAATAATAATAATAATAATAATAATAATAATAATAATGCTTTGCTTCACTGTTACCAAGGAGAACATGCTTTTAGTGGAATGGATTAAACGTGCCAATAATCGGAAGACTTATGATGGAAGTTGGAACACCATTTTTCCCTAGATTGGTGCCATGACTTTAGAATATGCACTTTGAAAAACAAATTTTCAGCTACCCAAGAATTTGCAGTTCTTGTGGTAGGATAGAATTTAAGGCCATCCTTAATGAGGAAATACCATGAAGATGGAACCAGCCAAGTGAGGGGAAAGGTAGTCAGACAACAGCATGTTCGTTCTGTCCCACAAAAACATATAAGAAGTACAAATGTGTTTTTAGAGAGCTATCTGCTTTCTATAAAGACTCTTGCATGGTTAAACTTAAGGTGGAAAATTCATTGTGATGGAAAAAAAGAAGAGGAGGACAAAGCTGGACCTTTTAGAAGGATGTACTTAGAAGGGACCTAAGAGATAGGAAGTTCTAAAATGTCTTTGCAACATTTCCTCTGAAGTAGAAGTGAAAGTATCAATCCATCAGCATCTCAAATCATATCAAAGGTCCAAACTTTGAATGAACAACGAAATTTGCCACCGTTTGCAATTCTATGCCAAGCCTGTCTATGTAAGATATCTACATTTCTGGCTCCCTCTTAGCCATCTCTGGTCCATTTTCAGTCTTTGAATTCCTCTTAGCTCAGAAATGGACATTGTATGCAGATTAGTGGTGAGATGCTAAAGCAAAGTCATGAAAATTAATTCCCTTGAAGGCCAAGGAATTAAAGAACCAATATCTGTTCTTGCTGTCTGAAACTGCAATGATAAGTTGTCCCAAGAATGTCATTACTGCTTGGTATGAAAGGATCACAATCATATTTAGTGATAAAACTCCTGCTGCGAATCTTTATTGTCACATTGGCAAGACGGAGCACTTGTCTTGTTGAGGTTTTATTGATTGTCAGAAATTCATTGATAAAACCAACCATGTTCCTTCTCTCTGAAAGTCTGCCAGCCGTACATGTTGTCTGGTTTCATAATGAATCAGACACTTACCACCCTCATTACAACACTGTGGCCTTATGAGTAGCTATGCATCAAAGTAAATGCAGGCACCAAGTGACGGTTTTTATCGCAACAGTATGGTAAGAACTATTGTCTGCTATGATGCTATGGAAGGCCATGGAGGCAAGTGATAGTTACTTGATAGAATAAAAGATGCTGTGATACCTTGTTTAGGGTAATCAATTCCTGTTGGGAAAAAGAGATATTGGCATTTTAAATAACATCTCAGTGAAGTCATTCAAATTTTCCAAAGCCTAGATTCTTCATGGGTGCAGACAATGATGGTGCCTTCAGCAACCTCAAGCCATGTCATCTATGGATTCCTTCTCGTCTGTGGACCCTAGAACATAAGAACATAAGAAGAGGCATGCTGAATCAGGCCAAGGCCCATCGAGTCCAGCATTCTGTGTCACACAGTGGCCCACCAATTGTCCATGGGGATCTTGAGCAGAAAGAGAAGGCAAGACCCTCCCTTTCCCCTGACCCCTAACAAATGGCACAAGGGAATCCTGCCTCCCTCAACCAACATAGAGGAGGCACATGGACATCCATTTCAATAATCACCAATACACTTGGCATCCATGAATCTGTCTAATCCTGCCTTGAAGCTATCAAGGCTGACAGCTGTCATGACCTCTTCTGGAAGTGAATTCCATAAACCAACGACCCTTTCTTACCTATGAGATTTAGGGAGTGCCCCCTTGTCCTAGTATTGTGTGATAGAGAAAATAATTTTTCTCTATCCACTTTTTCTCTCCCCATGCATGATTTTATACACTTTGATCAAGTCACCCCGAATAGAATAGAATAGAATAGATCAAGTCACCCCTTAAATGCCGTCTTTCAAGGCTGAAGAGACCAAGGCGTTGCAACCTGGTTTCATAAGGGAGATTCTCCATTGCCTTGATCATTCTTGTTGCCCTTTTTTGCACCTTTTCCAGTTCCATTATATCCTTCTTGAGGTGCGGTGACCAAACTGTGCACAATACTCCGAGTGTGGTCTCACCATCGAACCTGATGAAATGATAGTGGCTCATTAATAGTCTTCCCACCAAGAGAAGAAGAATCTTGTTCTGTTATTCCCCTGCAAAGAGTTGGCTGGATGCATGAAGTTATCAAGTGCTCGCTTGGGAAGATTTGTTCCTCAAAGCTTTGAGTTTGAGACTGTAGAATGCTATCTGGCCTTCTTAAGACACCCTCTTTAAATCCATCTCTTTGTAGCAGATCAGGTGGAAAGTTGTTCATGCAGGGGTAGGAAGACTTCTGTAGAGTATCCAAGAAAAAATGGATTATCTGAATCTTTTCAGTCAGGTTTAGGCTTGGGCATAAGACTTAACATTCATTGCCCATGTTGGTGGATAACTTTTGTTGAAATGTACCGGTATGTTCTCTCTGCCTTCCTAAGCCAGCTGATTTCAATCAATATCTTTCATCCTGTGAACTGAACTGGTTCTTAGCTAATGTTTGGAGGATAAGTGGCCATTTGTTGGGATGGAGGAGGAAGAGATGAATCCAGTCTTGCTGCTTAATTATTGAAATTTATCTTTGGCTGGTCAGCAAGTCAGTAGATATGATTCAAAAGTATTTAGCAGCTTTTGGCATTATTCAGGTGTAACATGGGCGAGCATTTCTGTTCCCTGCATTTTAGTTAATTATACCTTTAAAATAATACTGTTTACATCTTTAAAAGCAGTGTTGCCCCAAATGTAGGTTTTCCTCTCCTAGCATTTAAAGAGACATAACGAATTAAGTATTCATTGGCTATAGATAATTAGAGCTCATTGTTTCTACCCTTCTTACAAGTAGCCTTGATTAGTACTAGGCTTTTAAAACTAGCCTCTCTTATCTTTGCTGGTGTCTCTTAACTGTGTTGCATTCAGGGGGAAGTAAGAAATTGCTGATTCTATCATTCTGGGGCTATAGACTTTGCAGCTCTATCTATATGATAGAAACTAGTTGCCATGGATATAAATGGGGGGGAGGGAAATCCTAAATGTGTGTTTGAGATTTTATCTCAGGTTCATATAAAGAGAAAATATGGATGGCTATAGAAAGATCCATCTTTCTAAGTCCTGCTATGCACTGCATTTTCTATTCTTCTATCATATTTAAATTGCCAGTTCTGGGGTAATAAAAGTTGAAACCCTAAGAAGCAGAACTGAATGCTTGTCAAGTTCAATCCAAGAACAATATAGAACAGTCCAGCTAACGTCCAGTTCATTATATGCTCACACCCTGCAGATGGAATCTTGCCAGACTAAACCTTACAGACAGAATCTTGCCAGACTAAGCTCTTGCTACCATCACCCTAATGGCTATACCTTGGGAAATACTACAGAGCAACTATCCTAAATCTTTTCCTCTGACTCCTATCCAGTGCTGGGCTGTATTTTCTCTTGTCTCTCTTGCCTCCTTGAAATGTTCTTCCTCCTTCTTGGGAAATTGCCACTTCATCCATCACTCCACTTCTGTCTTCCTAGACAGAATCTATTACAGCAGTTGGATATGGAGAATAGTTGGGTAGGTCAACTGAGAAGCACAAACAGAAATAGGGTAAATATTATGTGAATGGTAGTAGAGAGCAAGATGGGAAAACTGAAAGACTTGATTAGAAACAAGTATTGTCCGTAAGCAAGAGGTCAGTAGAGTTATACAGATTAAAATAGCCATTTGTAACTTCAAGTGTTAGTAATGACCTATAAAGCCCTACATGGCATCGGACCAGAATACCTCCGGAACTGTCTTCTGCCGCATGAATCCCAGCGGCTGATAAGGTCCCATAGAGTTGGCCTTCTCTTGGTCCCGTCAACTAAACAATGCCATTGGTGGGCCCCAGGGGAAGGGCCTTCTCTGTGGCGGCCCCGGCCCTCTGGAATCAACTCCCCCCAGAGATTAGAACTTCCCCCACCCTACTTGTTTTTTGCAAATTGCTTAAGACCCACTTGCATCGCCAGGCATGGGAGAATTGAGATATTTCCCCCAAGCTTATATAGTTTTATGTATTGTATGCTTGTGTTGTATGGTTTTAAATGATGGGTTTTTTAGATTATTTTTTAAAAAATAGATTTGTTACATTGTAATAATAATAATAATAATAATAATAATAATAATAATAATAAATAATTTATTGGATTTGTATGCCGCCCCTCTCCGTAGACTCGGGGCGGCTAACAACAATGATAAAAATAGCATGTGACAATCCAATAGTAAGACAACTAAAAACCCTTATTATAAAACCAAATATACACACAAACATACCATGCATAACTTGTAATGGCCTAGGGGGAAGGAATATCTCAACTCCCCCATGCCTGGCAGAATAAATGAGTCTTGAGTAGTTTACGAAAGACAGGGAGGGTGGGGGCAATTCTAATCTCCGGGGGAGTTGGTTCCAGAGGGCCGGGGCCACCACAGAGAAGGCTCTTCCCCTGGGGCCCACCAAACGACATTGTTTAGTCGACAGGACCCGGAGAAGGCCAACTCTGTGGGACCTTATCGGTCATTGGGATTCGTACGGTAGCAGGCGGTTCCGGAGATAGTCTGGTCCAAAGCCAGACTGTGACCGGAAACTGATCGGCAGCCAATGCAAGCCACGGAGTGTTGAGGAAACATGGGCGAATCTTGGAAGCCCCACGATGGCTCTCGCGGCTGTGTTCTGCATGATCTGAAGTTTCTGAACACTTTTCAAAGGTAGCCCCATGTAGAGAGCGTTGCAGTAATCGAACCTCGAGGTGATGAGGGCATAAGTGACTGTGAGCAGTGACTCCCTGTCCAAATAGGGCTGCAACTGGTGCACCAGGTGAACCTGGGCAAACGCCCTCCTCACCACAGCCGAAAGATGATGTTCCAATGTCAGCTGTGGATTGAGAAGGATGCCCAAGTTGCGAACCCTCTCTGAGGGGGTCAGTAGTTTCCCCCCCCCAGGGTAATGGATGGACAGATGGAATTGTCCTTGGGAGGCAAGACCCACAGCCACTCCGTCTTGTCCAGGTTGAGTCTGAGTTTGTTGACACCCATCCAGGCCCCAACATCCTCCAGGCAGCGGCATATTGTCATATTGTTATTATTATTGTTGTGAGCTGCCCCAAGTCTGCGGAGAGGGGTGGCATACAAATCTAATAAATAATAATAATAGTAATAGTAATAGTAATAGTAATAGTAATAGTAATAGTAATAGTAATAGTAATAGTAATAGTAATAGTAATAGTAATAGTAATAGTAATAGTAATAGTAATAGTAATAGTAATAATAATAATAATAATAATAATAATAATAATTATTATTATTATTATTATTATTATTATTATTATTATTGCAAAAAGATGAGGCCTGCATTGTCCCTATGTAGGCTCTAGCTTTTTTTTTTTTACTTCATGATTTTTGCATGCAAATACATAATGAATTGAGTTTGCATCAAATGAACATTTATGAATGCTGCTGCAAACTAGATCAAGGGAATATAACTTAGGATCCATGGAGTTATATCCAAGCTTCACATTGTCCTTTTTGTGCCCTGGAGATCCTCTTTGACCAGTTTCTTTGCTATTTTGAGACAGAACAAAATCTGTCTCAAAAGCTCTAAAACAGACTTCCACAAACAAAGGATAAAGGATAAACTTGTATGACAAACCTCTGGCACTTTATGGTATCATGTTAAAATTGCAGGTCATTCTTTTCCCCAATGTGTTAATGAGGGCACCAGCAACTAAAATGTTGCGTATTTCTGGGCTACAGAAATTACCCATAGAAAGCTCCCCATTTAGAGGATCTGCTTATTTAGGGTGGAAATTAATCATTTTCTATATAAAGTTGGAAGTACTGCTGATATTGCTGTGATCAGAGACAATGGAAAGTGAGAATCAGTGCATGTCCACTCAGAGCTCAGCAAAAATAAGGGATGACTCTAGTCACCTAGATGGTCAAAAGTATCCCAGGAATGCATAGTATAGCAAACATTATAACAGTGCAGGAAAAGATCTAGAAGGCAATTAAATTGTCCTCCTGGTTGGATGCTGAAACTTGTTCACTATATCATGGAATGCTTAATGGAACAATAAATTTATTCATGTTTGTAACATTTCTGTCTCCTTTGCCATGCTATGCATCTCTGAGTAGTGTACATTTACAATGTACATTCAGAAACCAGTGTATTCACATGGCCACTTTGAATTGTCCCAGTGAACTGCTGTATACCAGGGAAGTGATTAATTTCCACCCATTGCTTCTTGTCCTTCCCTCAGGTGCTTTGGAGTCAGGCTATTATCTAAGCCACCCAAAGTCCTTTGGGAGTGGGGTGGCATATAAGTCCAAAAAATGAATGAATGAATGAATGAATGAATGAATGAATAAATGAATGAATGAATGAATGAATGAAAAAGAGAGATACATTGGCAGCCAGTATTTTTAAGTGCAAGTGTCATCTAGTACAAAGAGTAGAAAATGTAAAGCAGGTTTTTCCACTAAGCCATAAAATGGGAGAAGAAAAGATATAAGTATTTATAAGATGGGTTCAGCCGCTTTAAAAATCTTAGAAGGCAATTAACCATTTGAAGAGATTTTAGCCCTAGAATATAATAAGGATTCTTTACTAGCTATGTCGCATCATGTTTTGGGGAAATTACAGATATGTCCTCACCAACTTAAGGAGCACTTGACAGTATCACATCCTGGGTTTGAGGATGAAAGAGGTTCCAAGTAGCATCACAGAAAAGGATAACTGAAAACTGAAAAGTTGAGAAGAATCTCAAACAAGAAAGATTTCCACTCCTTTTCTTGTGATCCTTCCTCAAAACTTTAACAA
The DNA here is from genome assembly GCF_031021105.1 of Erythrolamprus reginae. NCBI lineage: Eukaryota > Metazoa > Chordata > Lepidosauria > Squamata > Dipsadidae > Erythrolamprus > Erythrolamprus reginae. Next base: position 16,882,674 of record NC_091963.1, on the reverse strand, counting down.
GAATCACTAGCCTATTAGAGATGGCAAAATTAACTGTTATTTAGAGGGGGGAAAGTATATCTATTTTTGTTTCTGCTTGGAAACTGCTTCTAGATTTTGTGCTCAAGAGAGAAAAATAATATCTTGACTTTTAGTTTTGTTGATTAAATTAGTTGGCTGTTGTAGCAATGGCTAATATTTATTAAGTATGTAAAAGTGAAACATAGGAGCTGTATTTTTCATTTGTATTCTACTGTGCTAAAGATATTGCAAGTTGCTGGTTTTTTTTCTCCTTTCTCTTTCTTCCCTTCCCCATTTCCCTATCTTTATTTTCATTTTCATTTTATATTATGATAGTTTAATATTTTTAAAAAAACTCACTATGTTTTGAATCTCAAATTCTGTTCCTAATTATTATAGGCATGACAGACCAACAAATTACAAATAAGGTGATCTTGTGGCATTTTTATGCACCTTTCTTTTTTTAAAATATTTTTTTATTATTTTTCAAAAAAAGACAAACAAAGACAGACAACATTAAACATTTAAGGAGCTACCATTGCTCCGCTTGTCGTAGAAGTCTAGCTAATACAGAAATATAAAACCCTAACTATTGTCAGATCAATATAGAAATGCCACACATGCACATTACATTCTTGTTAAATTTAACTCTATATTCTTTATGTTAATTATGTTAGTTAAATTTCTTTATCTATAAAATATCATATACTTATTCAAAAATAAAATAAAATATAGAAAAAACCTTTCATGTGTGTTGTGATTCAGTCTGAGGCTCCTCAGGGAATGGCTGGAACTCTGCCAGCTCCATGCTCAGAGGGGGAGGACGAGGAACAGGAGGAGGAGGAGGACCAGGCAGACGGGGAAGAGGAATGTCAGGACGAGGAGGAGGGAGAACAGCCTGAGACCCCCGGGGGGAGCTCTCCCCAGCGAGTAGCCTGGAGTCATTAGATGAGAACGCACAAGCCATCATAGATATGAGGCAGAGAAGGGCAGCACAAAGAAGGGGACAATTAGCCAGGTATTTCCATCCCTAATAGGCAACAGCTGGGTTTGGGTGTGGTTCTCCTCAGAAAGGTTGAAAAGGCAGGCGCGCCCTTCCTGTATTGTGGAGAGTTATCTTTTGGGAGTCCTGTGACCTTGCTTCGATCCTTGGCATCTCAGATTCTGGCTTGTGCCCTCGAAGGCTGAAAACTTGGGGGAGGCGTGGGTTTTATTATCTACAGTGGTGTGTGTGCCAGCAAGAAGCCTGTTGTATTGTCTGGCCGTCGTGACTCTTCTGTGAAGCTTCATAGCATTCCAGTTTGTAAGAACAGTTTTTGTTATCTGTGTTTGTTTTCAAAGATATAAAATGACTTTGCTTTTTACCAGCGTGTCTGGATACTCTTTTTAGTTGGTGTTGACGTCTGGGGGAACCCAGACAGAACAATATGAAAATATGAAAATCAATTTAAGAAGCCAACAGCAAACAACAAAAGAAGTCAGCAACACACTTCCAAGTTTTTAAAATATCATTTCTCTCCATCAAGTATCTATATATATTCTTAACAAAAATAGTTATTGGAAAGAGACAGACAAATAGCTACCTGTCATTTTAAAGAAAGCATTTACTTTATTTGTTCCTAACTGTGGCATTTGAGCCTTGAGACTGAGCTAATGGTTTATAGACATACACCAATTTATTTGACAAATACATTTTTCTGTGTGTGAACTTTTGGCAAACAATTTGTGAGGATGATTATTTTTCCCCCTAAGAAACTTCTGAGGGATTATTTCCTGAAGAATTGCGGATAAATAATTAACTGCAACCTAGCCTTTACAAATGTGGTCAAAATAATTTTGGCAGCCTGTTACACACAATTCTGACTCTCAGTAACCTCACGGGAGTCATTTGAATTTAAGCACAAAATTAAGCTACTTGGCTGAGTAGCACATTCAACAACATTGACAAGCTGGGGTTAAAGCAGGCTATGTTGCCAAGCTGCATGTGAAATGAGAAAAACAGTGGATATACAATATACACGTTAGATTTTATGGCCTGCTTTGGTGAACTTATATGCAGAAATATGAATTTATTATTTTCATAATAACAAAGAACTTTGAGACTATAATCAGAAGTGTCCATAGATTCCCATGGATTGGTCAGTATGACGAAATTAGCAGTTTGAAATCACCACGTTTTTTAAGAAATGTGGAGACTTTAGGAAGAGTGCAGAGAAGAGCAACCAAGATTATTAGGGGACTGGAACCTAAAACATACAATGAACAGTTGCAGGAACTAGTGAAGAGAAGGATCAAGGGAGAGATGATAGCAGTCTTCCAATATTTGAAGGGCTGTCCCAGAGAGGAGCAGATCAAGCTATTTTTCAAAGCACCTGAAGGTCAGACAAGAAATAATGTATGAAAATTAATTAAGGATGGATTCAAACTGGAAATAAGGAGAAATTTTCTGACAGTGAGAACAAACAACTAGTGGAACAGCATGCCTTCAGAGGTTGTGTGAGCATCATCATTGGAAGCTTTCAAGAAGAGACCGCATGCCATTGTCAGAAATGGTATAGAGTCTTTTGCTTGGGTGGTGTATTGGAGTAGATAACCTACAATGTCTCTTCCAACTCTTTATTATGTTCTGTTCTATACATGCATGCAATGTTACAAAGTATGTGCAAAGCTGGTAGTGCTTGCATATGAAGTTTATTTCATAATGAACTACATGTTGATTTGATGGATACCATTGAAAAGGCTCTACACAACCTAAAACCATCTCTATCTATTGGCCCTGATGAATTATGTGCCTACTTCTTTAAAAAGCTCTCAACCTCTTAGCATAATTTATGAAATATCTTTCAAAACCAGCTCTTTGACTAGCTTATGGTTGCTAGCCATGGTCATCCCTATCTTCAAAGAGAACCACCACCACCACCCCGCCTAGTTGAAAATTACAGACCAATCTCATTATATTATCCAGTTTGCTGATCCTTTCTTAAGGAAAATGGCCATGCTATTGCATCTAGTCTTGCTTATTTCATTTCTCTGATCAACTCACAAGACTTGAATATTCTGTCAGAAGTTCTACCATGTTGAGAACATTCTATATATGATAGGAAGACATTTCCCCCCTTCCTTCCTTCCTTCCTTCCTTCCTTCCTTCCTTCCTTCCTTCTCAACTTGTTCTTCTGCATAAGGAATGAATGATGAAGTTAGTTCTAGACATTTAAATATCGGGAAAACATTCTTTCCTATTTCTCCTTCAACAGTCTTCACAAAAATATATTCCTATGCATGTCATTTCAGAACTCATAATAACTCCATTGATTCGAGTTCCCCTAATATTACATTCTATCTGAAAATGTTAAAAATTAAGATCTCTTGAGAACAATTTAACCTATAATTCCATATATTCTAAGAATGACACTAATGAAGCTTTATCCCTCCACGTGATTGTTGCTTATCAATATAATTAAGACTAGAATTTCCATGGAAATTATTGGACTTAATGGAATGTCTGAACGACAAAATTATCATGGGTTTTTAGTTTAACTAGTTTATGCTTTATGCTGATTGGGCCATAGCCAGTGTGTGTTTGTAAATTAAATTCCTAATGAAGAAATTAGGGTGTAGGCCTTACACTCCAAGACTGAAAAGATGCAGCATTCTACCAATAACACAACTTTGTTAACCTAATATGTATTTTCTCCTTTTGCATACAAACTTAAATCAAATCAAGAATTAAAAGAACAGAATACAATTATAGACTGGTGGCCATATTTACAATGTCAACTTGCAAAGTCTTTTGGACTCATGGCCATGAATTAATTAGGGCATCTTTCAAAAGCTTTATATACAGACATATTCAAGATAGAATGGAATGGAATGGAATGGAATAGCGCACATAAAAGAAAAAGATACATTTGTCAAGAATCATGTGGTACAACACTTAATGATTGCCATAGGGGTCAAATGAAGAAGCAAATGAAGAAACAATCAATATTAATAAAAATCTTAGGATACAAGCAACAGGTTACAGTCATACAGTCCTAAGTGGGAGGAAAAGGATGATAGGAATGATGAGTAAAGCTAGTAGAAATAGAAGTGCAGGTTTAGTAAAAAGTCTGACAGTGTTGAGGGAATTATTTGTTTAGTAAAGTGATGGCGTCCAGGGAAAAACTGTTTTTGTGTCTAGTTGTCTTGGTGTGCAGTGCTCTGTAGTGATGTTTTGAGGGTAGGAGTTGAAACAGTTTGTGTCCAGGATGCGAGGGGTCAGTAAATATTTTCCCCGCCCTCTTTTTGACTCGTGCAGTATACAGGTCCTCAATGTAAGGCAAGTTGGCAGCTATTGTTTTTTCTGCAGTTCTGATTATCCGCTGAAGTCTGTGTTGGTCCTGTTGGGTTGCAGCACCACACCAGAGAGTTATAGAGGTGCAGATGATAGACTCAATGATTCCTCTGTAGAACTGTATCAGCAGCTCCTTGGGCAGTTTGAGCTTCCTGAGCTGGTGCAGAAAGAACATTCTTTGTTGTGCTTTTTTGATGATGTTTTTGATGTTATGTGACGATTTTAGGTCTTGAGGTATGATAGAACCTAGAAATTTGAAGGTCTCTATTATTGATACTGTGTTGTCTAGTATTGTGAGAGGTGGAAGGGTTTCTCCTAAAGTCTACCACCATTTCTACGGTTTTGAGTGTGTTCAGTTCTAGATTGTTCTGGTCACACCACAAGGATAGTTGTTCAACTTCCCATCTGTATGCAGATTCATCATTGTCTCGAATGAGTCTGATGGATCGTTTGAGATGCAGTCATTAGTGTATAGAGAGAAGAGAAGTGGTGAGAGTACACAGCCTTGTACTCTTGGGGGGCACCTGTGCTAATTGTACATGTATCTGATATAGAAAAAACATGGAAAAATATGGAATTTAAGGAATACCACAGCCACATAGAATGTTGATGGGTAACAAGAAAAATTCATAAGAAAAGCAAAGAAAAGCATATAAATATTTAAGGGAAGTAGAAATGGAAGAAGAAATAATAATAATAATAATAATAATAATAATAATAATAATAATAATAATAATAATAATAATAGATCCTATGATAGGATGAACATAGAACATAAGCCATAATATAAATTTAGAGAAATGGGAAAAAGTATGGGAAAAGAACTGTAAATTAAAATTGTCAACTGCATTTAAAGAAAATCAATACCAAATATTTTATAGGTGGCTTTTAACACAGACAAGATTGACCAAAATGTATACAAATATGAAACCAGACTTCTGGAAGTGTAAAAATAAGAATGGAATATTCTATTATATGTGGTGGCAATGCCCCAAAGAAATATTGAGGACAGATAAGGAGATGGATACAGGAGATAACAGAAGAACAAATTGATTTTAAAGCTGTATTGTTTTTATTGGGAATAATTCATCAAAAGATAAAGAAACAACTCCAATATATCATTTTACACATAGTAACAGCAGCAAGAATTGTTTATGCTCAATGTTGGAAATTCGGAAATAAATCCAACCAATGAGATGATTATGCATAAGATATTAGAATGTGCTGAGATGTATAAACTCATGTTAGGAATGAAAAGAAAGGAGAAAACAGAATTTTATGAGGTGTGTGATAAATGGTATAATTGGTTAGAGCAGAGAAACAAAAATGTATAGAAATAAATTTAAATAACTGCAAGAGATATATGATACAGTACTGTTAAAATCTTTATTGTTGTGTAAATTGAAAAATTGAAAAATTTAAATTAAACAAGGAAGGAAGGAAGGAAGGAATACATATCTCATTTTACTTAAATGAATCTGGATCTTATACAGTAATACCTCATCTTACAAACCCCTCTTCACACGAACCTTCCGTGATACGAACCTGGTGGTTAAGATTTTTTTGTCTCTTCTTCCAAACTATTTTCACCTTACGAACCCGAGCCGCTGCCGCTGGGATGCCCGGCCTCCGGACTTCCGTTGCCAGGATTCCCTTCATTTTTTCCGGCACTGCTTAGAATCCCAGCAAGGGGAGCCTCAGGGGAATCCCAGCACTTCGGCTGGCAACAGAAGTCCAGAGGCGGGGATTTCCAGCAGCACAAGGCAAAAGGGGTGACTTTTGGGAAGGGGTTGCATGCATTATTTGCTTTTACATTGATTCCTATGGGGAAAATTGCTTCGTCTTACAAACTTTTCACCTCACAAACCTGGTCACAGAACAAATTAAGTTTGTAAGATGAGGTATCACTGTACATTTTAAACCTAAGTGTTTACAAGATGGGTTCAGCCACTTTAAAAATCTTAGAAGGCAATCAACCATTTGAAGAGACTTCAGCCCTAGTATATAATAAAGATTTTTTACTAGCTATGTCGCATCATGTTTTGGGGAAATTACAGATATATCCTCACCAATTTAAGGAGCACTTGATAGTATCACATCCTGGGTCTGAGGATGAAAGAGGTTCCAAGTGGCATCACAGGAAAAGATAACTGAAAACTGAAAAGTTGAGAAGAATCTCAAACAAGTACCTTCTCCAAGTGCGTCTTTCAAAAATGAGGGATGATGTGATAAATATTTCTTTGTTTATTTCATTTATTTGTAAAAAAAAATGAACCTGTTGCTGCTAAGCTAGTAATTGCAATCTCCCATGATTAATTTTTCCAATTTAGTTATGTTGGACTACAGTTAGGGTTAGGGTTGATTCTTCAGAGTACCAGAAGTACTCTTTCAAATCTCTGTAGCAATAGCATTTAGTATTAAATATTGCCCCATAATGCTTTACAGAACTCTCTGGTAGTTTACAATTCTGGCATATTGTGCCCAACAATCTAGATCCTCATTTGACTGACCTTAGAAGGATGGAAGGTTGAATCAATCTTGATGCCTCTCAGGATCAAACTTCAAGCTGTAGGCAGATTTTGCCTGTAACAGTGCATTGATCCACTAGATCTCTTATATAAGACTTGAAAAGACATTTCATATCTGAGAGAAGCATTCTAGCCCTGCTACACCACTCTATGTCTATGACCCACCAAGACAAAATGTAACCTAACCATCATGTTTGTGTATAATTGACAAGTTTTTCAATCATGCATCTCTCTTGATTTTTTGCTGCCTTAGTCCAGTTCAATATCATGAAATTTGTTAGCTCCTTGATGAATTTTCATACGTGGCTAGCACTGCATAATCAGCTCAGTGACTCATATATGTTGAAGGGCCATGGATAGATTGTTGCACAAGAGTTGAGAAATGTTGTCTCCAAAACACATTTTTTTCAACCTCTGTCACAGTGTTCTTGACAGTTAAAAATGTGGCTATTGCAAGTGCTTCTTCAAATACTTAACAGGTCACAAAATACCAGAAATGATAATGTTATAATGTAATCTGACAAAGAGAAAAGCTATGGATAATATGATAGCAATTTTCCAGTACTTGAAGTACTGTAGCAAAGAAGTTGTACTCAAAGCATCTAAAAGCAGGACCAGAAGTAACAGGTGGAAGATTGTTAAAGTGAGACCCAACTTAGAATTAAGGAGAATTTTTTTGACAGGGAGAACAACTAATCAGTAGAATGGCTTGCCTCAGGAAGTTGTGGAAGGTGTATCACTAGAGGTTTTCAAGAAAAAAATTAGACAATCATTTGTCTGGAATGCTATAGGGCATTGATGGCGAACCTTTTTTCCCTCGGGTGCTGAAATAGCATGCATGCACATCCATAATTCAATGCCTACGGAGCGCGAAAACAGTTTTCCCGCCTCCACTGAGGCCCTCTGGTGGCTGGAAACAGCCTGTTTCCCAACTTCTGGTGGGCCCAGTAGGCTCATGTTTTGCCCTCCTCAGGCTCCAAAGATTTAGATTAGATTTAGATTTAATTGGATTTGTATGATGTCCCTCTCCGAGGACTCGGGGTGGCTCACAGCATGTACAGAAAAATAGGAAACAATAATAACAATCCAATTAATACATTAAAAAAAAATCTTAGAATTCTAATTAAAAAACTATCAATATCATTCATTCAACAGTCAAACTAAAGCATTCATTGGTCAGGGGGGAAGATCTAAGGAACCCCAGGCATGGTGGCAAAGATGAGTTTTTAAACTCTTTTGGAAGACGATGAGGGTGGGGGCAGTATGAATCTCCAGCGGGAGCTGATTCCAGAGGGCCAGGGCCCCCACAGAGAAAGCTCTTCCCCTAGGTCCCACCAGCCGACATTGTTTGGTCAACAGGACCCTAAGGAGAGCAACTCTGTGGGACCTCACTGGTTGCTGGGATTCATGCGGCAGAAGGCGGTCTCAGAGATAGTCTGATCCTATGCCATGTAGGGCTTCATAGGTCATAACCAACACTTTGAATTGTGTCTGGAAACAAATTGTTAGCCAATGCAGTCCGTGGATTGCATTGTGAGATGTGGGCATTTCTTGGAAGGCCCAAGACTGCTTGCACGACTGCATTTTGGATGGGCTGAAGTTTTCAAACACTCTTCAAAGGTAGCCCCATGTAGAGAGCATTGCAGTAGTTGAACCTCGAGGTGATGAGGGCATGAATGACTATGAGCAAAGACTCCCTGTCCAGATAGGGCTACAACTGGTGCACCAAGCGGACCCAGGCAAATGCCTCCCTCACCACAGCTGAAAGATGGTGTTCTAATGTCTGCTATGGATCAAGGAGGATGCCCAAGTTGCAAAACCTCTCCAAGGGGGTCAATAATTCCCCCCTCCAGGGTGATGGATGGACAGATGGACGTATTCTTGGGAGGCCGTACCCACAGCCACTCCGTCTTGTCTGGATTGAGTCTGAGCCTGTTAGCACTCATCCAGATCCTGACAGCCTCCAGACATGGGCACATTACTTTCACTGCTTTGCTGAGTGGACATGGGGTAGAGCTGAGTATCATCAGCATACTGATGGTAACTCACCCCATGCCCTTGGATGATCTCATCCAATGGTTTCATGTAGATATTAAACAGCAGAGGGGAGAGGACCGATCCCTGAGGAACCCCACAAGGTAGGAACCTAGACGTCGACATCTGACCCCCCCTCTAACACTGACTGCAACCGACCAGAGAGGAAGGAGGAAAACCACCGTAAAATGGTACCTCCCACTCCCAGCCCCTCCAGTTGGAGCAGAAGGATACCATGATCAATGGTATCAAAAGCCGCTGAGAAGTCAAGAAGCACCAGGACAGAGGATAAACCCCTATAACAGGCCCGCCAGAGATCATCCATCAAAGACTTCCCTGCAGCATGGGGAGGGTAAAAATGCCCTCCTCCACCACCCCCAGAGGCTCTCTGGAAACCAAAAATGACCTCCCAGAGCCTCTGTGTGAGCCAAAAATCAGCTGACTGGCACACACATGCACATTGGCTCTCAGCTAGGACAAAAGCTCGCATGCCATCAAATGTGACTCCATGTGCCACCTGTGGCACCCTTGCCATAGGTTCACCATCACTGGTATAGGGTTTCCTGCTTGGACAGAAAGTTGGACAAGAAAACCTCCAAAGTCCTTTTCAACACTATTATTGCATGTTCTCTGTTCTATAACTATATTTAAAGTAACCCTCCATTGACTGAGAAGAAAAGGAGATTCAAACTGCTTAAAGGCTGTTTAAATAATGTCAATTTCATCACCTCCTTTCAAATTTATTTTTATTTCCTTTTTTTTAATGGTGCAATTATTTTAAAGCTACACATATAACTTCCAAACTTGAAAGACACTTCAGGGACTATTCATCCAACTTTTAAAAAATGCTTTTGTTTGGTAAACTGCCCCAAATGCATTCTCAGATACATCAAACATGTTGTGTCTTTTAAAAAATGCTATAAGTTTTTAAAATGGAATTTCTTAGTATTTTTAACTGAGTGTCTGGGGTTTTAAAGAAGACATAGAATGAATCTCTTTTTATGCTTGGTTGAATCTCAAAATTGGTTTGTTCTTTGACTGGAGAATTAATTTCTGAAATTCAAATGAAAATATTATATCCACTTGCTTATGTTTTTATCTAAAGAATGTTCTTGGACCAAGTCCTACATCAGCTTGTGAGTTGACATTGCACAATGTTTCTCATTAACCCCCTTAGCCTTGGCACAACAGCATTGCTCTAAATCTAAATACAAATAATAATGCCATGTTCTTGATGTGTTTATTCACTGTGATAAGGAACTAAATGCCACTAGAGATATGCAGTAGACCTTCAATGACATCCATTTTATGAAGGCCACCCTAATACATTTCAAAAAAACTTCATAGAAATGAAGACAACTGATACCTTGATATAGATAGTACCACCCCCCAAATATCATAGGCTGAAATATGTTTGGGTTCAATGAGGAAGTAAGAAATACATTATTATTTTATTTTATGATAATAACATCAAGAGAAAGAACTGATCAATACTTTAAGGAAAGAAAATAACATATAATGAGCCCTGTTTCTATTTAAAAATTAGGAATTGGGAATAAAATCTTTGTTATAAGATTTTTCTCAATCCTGAAGATGTGGTAGTGCAGAGAAGACAATGCCATGTACTTTATTTAAACAATTCTGTTTATTTATTAAATTTAAAAGCCAAACTTCAGAATAACTGTGGGAACAACCCGGGTAGCTTGACAATATTTTAAAGACAACTTTAAAAAGAAGCATAGATTTGAACAGAATGCAAGCATAAACATATAATCCCACTGTTTTACCCTGAAACCAACAGAAGGTCTATAACAACAATCCCCAATATGTGGGAGAATCAAGCGGTGGGCTAGGAGCCAGAACGCTAAATTGCGCTCGCCGCCGTGGCTCATAAATTCTTGCAAGACCAGCACAATTTTGCTGCTGCACCTTTGGAGGTAGCAAAATCATGCAAGGAGATGCAGGTAAAACCTCGCTGAAACATGGGCCCAACATTGCTACCTCCACAGGTGCAGCAGCAAAATCGCGCTGTTCCCGCAAGAACTTATGAGCTGCGACGGCGAACATAATTTAGCGTTGCTGGGAGAATCCCAAATTTTTAAAGACTTCCAGAACACTGCAAGGCTAGGAACCATGGATATTTTTGTAAGGATACTATTTCAAATGGCAGACATGATCCCTGTAATACTTTTTTAAAATAAAAAATTGTAGAACTATGTCTTAATATTACCCATGTATTTTTCTAGAACAGGGAAATGTATACAATGGGAGAAAATTTTAATTTTGTTTCAGTTATAAATATACTTTTAAAAAGTCACAGGGTGTTTTACAGATGGGATGTTAACAAGAATGAGGGAGATTTATTACTTTAAGATTTCATCACACTGTTATAATTATTCCTAATATTTTTTTCTACCATACAGTTATTCTTAAAAGAAATCTGCAACCTGCGATGTGAAAAGAGAGATAGATGCCTGGCAGTTTAATAAACCAAACCAACTAAGGTCTAAAATAGTTCTAGGATATCTTGGAATGAAATGGCAGAAAGCCTCTTTTTGTATCTTTGTTTTCTCTTTGGTGGCAATCAATTGACCTTCATCAGGTTTGACTGCCATTCTGGTTTATCTAGTCTTGACTAAGAATGCAAGGCCTGTAGATGAGAAAGGATAATGAATGACGTCAATTCTCCAAGCTTACCAGTGGATAACAGCATTGATATTCTCTGAAAAGGGTGTCTACTCTTTCAGATACATTTGAATGCAGAATAGTAGAGTTGAAAAGAACCTTGAAGTTCTTCCACCCCATCCCTTGCTCAAGCAAGATGTCTTGTACCATTC